>NC_091180.1:11712453-11724953 GCF_040958095.1 Procambarus clarkii | reverse complement strand
CGTGTTGATGTTGTCCTTGTTGATGTTGTTGCTGTGTTGATGTTGTCCTTGTTGATGTTGCTGTTGTTGCTGTGTTGATGTTGTCCTTGTTGATGTTGTTGCTGTGTTGATGTTGTCCTTGTTGATGTTGCTGTTGTTGCTGTGTTGATGTTGTCCTTGTTGATGTTGTTGCTGTGTTGATGTTGTCCTTGTTGATGTTGCTGCTGTGTTGATGTTGTCCTTGTTGATGTTGTTGCTGTGTTGCTGTGTTGATGTTGTCCCTTGTTGATGTTGGTGCTGTGTTGATGTTGTCCTTGTTGATGTTGGTGCTGTGTTGATGTTGTCCTTGTTGATGTTGCTGTTGTTGCTGTGTTGATGTTGTCCTTGTTGATGTTGTTGCTGTGTTGATGTTGTCCTTGTTGATGTTGCTGTTGTTGCTGTGTTGATGTTGTTCTTGTTGATGTTGTTGCTGTGTTGATGTTGTCCTTGTTGATGTTGCTGTTGTTGCTGTGTTGATGTTGTCCTTGTTGATGTTGTTGCTGTGTTGATGTTGTCCTTGTTGATGTTGCTGTTGTTGCTGTGTTGATGTTGTCCTTGTTGATGTTGTTGCTGTGTTGATGTTGTCCTTGTTGATGTTGCTGCTGTGTTGATGTTGTCCTTGTTGATGTTGTTGCTGTGTTGATGTTGTCCTTGTTGATGTTGGTGCTGTGTTGATGTTGGTGCTGTGTTGATGTTGTCCTTGTTGATGTTGGTGCTGTGTTGATGTTGTCCTTGTTGATGTTGGTGCTGTGTTGATGTTGTCCTTGTTGATGTTGCTGCTGTGTTGATGTTGTCCTTGTTGATGTTGTTGCTGTGTTGATGTTGTCCTTGTTGATGTTGGTGCTGTGTTGATGTTGTCCTTGTTGATGTTGCTGCTGTGTTGATGTTGTCCTTGTTGATGTTGTTGCTGTGTTGCTGTGTTGATGTTGTCCTTGTTGATGTTGATGTTGGTGCTGTGTTGATGTTGTCCTTGTTGATGTTGCTGCTGTGTTGATGTTGTCCTTGTTGATGTTGTTGCTGTGTTGCTGTGTTGATGTTGTCCTTGTTGATGTTGATGTTGGTGCTGTGTTGATGTTGTCCTTGTTGATGTTGCTGCTGTGTTGATGTTGTCCTTGTTGATGTTGTTGCTGTGTTGATGTTGTCCTTGTTGATGTTGGTGCTGTGTTGATGTTGTCCTTGTTGATGTTGCTGTTGTTGCTGTGTTGATGTTGTCCTTGTTGATGTTGTTGCTGTGTTGATGTTGTCCTTGTTGATGTTGGTGCTGTGTTGATGTTGTCCTTGTTGATGTTGGTGCTGTGTTGATGTTGTCCTTGTTGATGTTGATGCTGTGTTGATGTTGTCCTTGTTGATGTTGGTGCTGTGTTGATGTTGGTGCTGTGTTGATGTTGTCCTTGTTGATGTTGTCCTTGTTGATGTTGTCCTTGTTGATGTTGCTGCTGTGTTGATGTTGTCCTTGTTGATGTTGTTGCTGTGTTGATGTTGTCCTTGTTGATGTTGGTGCTGTGTTGATGTTGTCCTTGTTGATGTTGTCCTTGTTGATGTTGCTGCTGTGTTGATGTTGTCCTTGTTGATGTTGGTGCTGTGTTGATGTTGTCCTTGTTGATGTTGCTGCTGTGTTGATGTTGTCCTTGTTGATGTTGCTGCTGTGTTGATGTTGTCCTTGTTGATGTTGGTGCTGTGTTGATGTTGTCCTTGTTGATGTTGGTGCTGTGTTGATGTTGTCCTTGTTGATGTTGCTGCTGTGTTGATGTTGTCCTTGTTGATGTTGCTGCTGTGTTGATGTTGTCCTTGTTGATGTTGGTGCTGTGTTGATGTTGTCCTTGTTGATGTTGTCCTTGTTGATGTTGCTGCTGTGTTGATGTTGTCCTTGTTGATGTTGGTGCTGTGTTGATGTTGTCCTTGTTGATGTTGGTGCTGTGTTGATGTTGTCCTTGTTGATGTTGGTGCTGGGTTGATGTTGTTGTTGATAAATGGATGTTTTTCTGGATATGGGGACTCATAGTGCCGTTGACGGTGGTATGGGGACTCCACGGACACAACTATGGACACGTACTGAGAGTGAGGCCACGGACGTGCTTGACCCTCACTAGATGAGGCAGGGACTGAGAGAGAGGGAGGGAAGGTTAAGAGGCGTTAACTCTCAAAAACACCTCTTCCTTCTACCTTTCGTATCCTTCTCTCCCTCTCCCTCTCTTCCTCTCCCTCTCTCTCTCCCTCCCTCCCTCCCTCACCCACGGGGTCACACACCTCCCAAGGAACTCTGGCGGTCACCTAAATTCCAAGATTTATCTTCATAATTCCCGTTCTTCAGGTGGCTTTACAGCAAGCTAATGACAGCATTTTTATGGGGGAAATTTAATGCTCTTCGTGTGAAGGGAATTTTATTCTCTGGCAGTAGTCGGTGGTTGAGGGTAATGGAGTGGGTGGAGTGGGTGGAGTGGTGGAGTGTGCATATTGAGCGCAGGGCGAGATGGAGGAGGAGGTACTGAACACACACACGCACTCACACACACACTCACACACACACACACACACACACACTCACACTCACACACACACTTAGGAAGAGCATTCCTAAGGGATATACATTGGGACACAGAACTCGGAACCAAGTCTGTACAAGACATGATGGACTATGTCACCCAAAAATGTCAGGAGGCTGTAAGCAGGTTTGTCCCAGCCCGACAGGAAAAAACAGAGAAGTAAAGGAAGAATCCGTGGTTTAATAGGGAATGTATGAAAGCAAAGGAGCTGAACAAAAGGGCATGGAGGAACTTCCGTAATAACAGAACACCAGAGAGTAGAGAGAGATACCAGAGAACCAGGAACGAGTATGTTAGTGTGAGAAGAGCAGCTGAGAAAAGGTATGTGAATGATATAGCTAATAAAGCCAAGACCGAACCCAAGTTACTACACAGTCACATCAGGAGGAAGACAACAGTGAAGGAACAGGTGATGAAACTTAGGGTGGGCGAGGACAGGTACACAGAGAATGACAAAGAGGTGTGTGAAGAACTCAACAAAAGGTTCCAGGAGGTCTTTACAATAGAACAAGGAGATGTCACGGCGCTTGGAGAGGTGGAAACAAGCCAGGCGACCTTGGAGGGGTTCGAAATTACAAGAGATGAGGTCAAGAAGCACCTATTGGAGCTGGACGTGAGAAAGGCTGTTTGGCCGGAAGGAGTCTCACCATGGGTATTGAAAGAGTGTGCAGGAGCACTTTGCTTGCCACTCTCCATAGTGGCAAGTCACTGGACTTGTAGGTCACTGGAAACGGGAGATCCACCAGAAATATGGAAGACTGCTAATGTAGTACCAATATACAAAAAGAGTGACAGACAAGAGGCACTGAACTACAGGCCAGTGTCCTTAACTTGTATACCATGCAAGGTGATGGAGAAGATTGTGAGAAAAAACCTGGTAACACATCTGGAGAGAAGGGACTTCGTGACAACCCATCAACATGGGTTCAGGGAGGGTAAATCTTGCCTTACAGGCTTAAGAGAATTCTACGATCAGGTGACAAAGATTAAGCAAGAAAGAGAAGGATGGGCAGACTGCTTTTTTTTTTTGACTGTCGGAAAGCCTTTGTTACAGTACCCCATAAAAGGCTGATGCATAAGCTGGAGAAACAGGCAGGAGTAACTGGTACCTAAGCAATAGGAAGCAGAGAGTCACAGTGTGGGATGAGACCTCAGAATGGCGTGAAGTCACCAGTGGAGTCCCACAGGGCTCTGTACTTGGACCTATCCTGTTTCTGATATACGTAAATGATCTCCCAGAGGGTATAGACTCATTCCTCTCAATGTTTGCTGACGACGCCAAAATTATAAGAAAGATTAAGACAGAGGAGGACAGCTTGAGGCTTCAAGAAGACCTGGACAAGCTGCAGAAATGGTCGAACAAATGGTTGTTAGAGTTTAATCCAAGCAAATGTAATGTAATGAAGATAGGGGTAGGAAGCAGGAGACCAGATACAAGATATCATCTGGGAGATGAAATACTTCAAGAGTCAGAGAGAGAGAAAGACCTGGGGGTTGATATCACGCCAGACCTGTCCCTTGAAGCCCATATCAAGAGGATAACATCAGCGGCATATGCCAGGTTGGCTAACATAAAAACGACATTAAGAAACTTGTGTAAGGCATCTTTCAGAACATTATATACCACATATGTCAGACCAATCCTGGAGTATGCGGCTCCAGCATGGAGTCCATAACAAGTCAAGCATAAGACTAAACTGGAAAAGGTTCAAAGGTTTGCCACCAGACTAGTACCCGAGCTGAGAGGTATGAGCTACGAGGAGAGACTACAGGAATTAAACCTCACATTACTGGGTGACAAGACGAGTTAGAGGGGACATGATCACCACATACAAGATTCTCAGAGGAATTGATAAGGTTGATAAAGACAGGCTATTTAACACAAGGGGGTCACAGGAGGAAATTGAGTGTCCAAATGAGCCATAGAGACGTTAGAAAGATTTTTTTTCAGTGTCAGAGTGGTTGACAAATGGAATGCATTAGGAAGTGATGTGGTGGAGGCTGACTCCATACACAGTTTCAAGCGTAGATATGATAGAGCCCAGTAGGCTCAGGTATCTGTACATTAGTAGATTGACCGTTAAGAGGCGGGACCAAAGAGCCAGAGCTCAACCCCCGCAAACACAATTAGGTGAGTACTCACATATTCCATCAATTGATCAATCAATGCCAGTCAGTGGGAGGTTGTAGAAATAGCCAAAGCTACTCTATCCCTTTGAGATGTATTTTTTTTCTTGTCTCAATAAACATACTTGAACCTGAACTTGCAAGTTAGAGAAGGATTAATTTTTACCCTTATCTTCCCAGTAAAGCGAAATGGACATTGGTAAACTGATCTTGTAAGGCATTTGCTGAAAATAAATTGATGTATATAATGAACTCCACATATGAGAGCTCTTCACGACTGAGAGTAGGTTTGTTAAACCAAAGTCATATATGGGATCAGACCAGATCTCAAAATGCAGATGAAGCGAACTGAAGCCGTGTGCTGGCTTCATTTAAAATACAATAACAAGTCGCTTGAAGTTTTGGACTTAAAAAGCCTTGAGAACAGCCCAAGTTAGGTCAGTGTCAATTCCATGTTTAGAGAATTCCCTGCACTGTAAACAAGAGATCTGCCTGAAGGTTTGAAAACGGCCCTTATGAGGGTAGTGCCCTAGAAGGTCATGGGAAAGATGGAAGCAAGAAACTATATTATCTAGCCTTGAGTGACCTGTCACTCACGATAACTATCAAACTACTATCAAAGGTTCTGGGATGACAAACACGGTCTTACAAGCGACAGATGATCAAGAGCCACAGAGTGAGAGAGCAATCAGTGTGTCAAGAACTGTGGTAGTCACTATAAACAGTTCTGGGACAAAACTCATTCATGCTATTTGGAACATTTATGTCTTTGCTGCAGATGGAAAATTTAACATGGAAAAAATCCGCATCATCATGAGAGAGTTCAAATAAGGCTCCAACACACACACACACACAGCCCGTGTGATATTAGGGGTCTGTTAGCTGAGTGGACAGCGCTCTGGACTCGTAATCCTTGGGTCCGGGTCCGATCCCGGTGATGGCAGAAACAGATGGGCAGTTTCTTTCACCCTGATGCCCTTGTTACTGAGCAGAAAATAGGTAACTGGGAGTTAGACAGCTGTTACGGGCTGCTTCCTGTGTGTGTGTGTTTTAAAAAAAATAAAAAAATAAAAGTTAGTAGTTGGTAACAGTTGATTGGATGACAGTTGAGAGGCGGGGCGAAAGAACAGAGCTCAACCCCCGCAAACTCAACTACGTGAATACATCTAGGTGAATACACACTCACACACACATATGCCAAGAGTGTCTCACATTAACTCTATATATTCATGGCGTCATAGACCTCTTAAAAAACATGGATTACTTTGTTTCCTTGTAATGCTGTTTTGCTTTTCCACAAGTACCGCTTCACCTGTATTGAAGCTTCACCTGTACTGAAGCTTCACCTGTACTGAAACTTCACCTGCGCTGATGCTTCACCTTTACTGAAACTTCACCTGCGCTGAAGCTCCACCTTTGCTGAAGCTTCACTTTGCTGAAGCTTCACTTTGCTGAAGCTTCACCTTTGCTGAAGCTTCACCTGTGCTGAAGCTTCACCTTTGCTGAAGTTTTACTTGTGTTGAAGCTTCACTAGTGCTGAACTTATGCTGAAGGAAGGTTCGAACCCGGGTGGAGAGGTTGTAACAAATGCCTGGGTTACATGTGTGGAGTGACGTGTGAGAGACAGGCGGGTGGGGGGGGGGGTCATGAGTCTCTGTGGTCACTCTCTGAGTGTTGCATCTTTTGATCTAAATCTATGTACTCACCTAATTGTGCTTGCGGGGGTTGAGCTTTGGCTCTTTGGTCCCGCCTCTCAACTGTCAATCAACTGGTGTACAGGTTCCTGAGCCTACTGGGCTCTATCATATCTACACTTGAAACTGTGTATGGAGTCAGCCTCCACCACATCACTTCCTAATGCATTCCATTTGTCAACCACTCTGACACTAAAAAAGTTCTTTCTAATATCTCTGTGGCTCATTTGGGCACTCAGTTTCCACCTGTGTCCCCTTGTGCGTGTTCCCCTTGTGTTAAATAGACTGTCTTTATCTACCCTATCAATCCCCTTCAGAATCTTGAATGTGGTGATCATGTCCCCCCTAACTCTTCTGTCTTCCAACGAAGTGAGGTTTAATTCCCGTAATCTCTCCTCGTAGCTCATACCCCTCAGCTCGGGTACTAGTCTGGTGGCAAACCTTTGAACCTTTTCCAGTTTAGTCTTATCCTTGACTAGATATGGACTCCATGCTGGGGCTGCATACTCCAGGATTGGCCTGACATATGTGGTATACAAAGTTCTGAATGATTCTTTACACAAGTTTCTGAATGCCGTTCGTATGTTGGCCAGCCTGGCATATGCCGCTGATGTTATCCGCTTGATATGTGCTGCAGGAGACAGGTCTGGCGTGATATCAACCCCCAAGTCTATTTCCTTCTCTGACTCCTGAAGAATTTCGTCTCCCAGATGATACCTTGTATCTGGCCTCCTGCTCCCTACACCTATCTTCATTACATTACATTTGGTTGGGTTAAACTCTAACAACCATTTGTTCGACCATTCCTTCAGCTTGTCTAGGTCTTCCTGAAGCCTCAAACAGTCCTCTTCTGTTTTAATCCTTCTCATAATTTTAGCATCGTCCGCAAACATTGAGAGAAATGAATCGATACCCTCCGGGAGATCATTTACATATATCAGAAACAAGATAGGACCGAGTACAGAGCCCTGTGGGACTCCACTGGTGACTTCACGCCAATCGGAGGTCTCACCCCTCACCGTAACTCTCTGCTTTCTATTGCTTAGATACTCCCTTATCCACTGGAGCACCTTACCAGCTACACCTGCCTGTCTCTCCAGCTTATGTACCAGCCTCTTATGCGGTACTGTGTCAAAGGCTTTCCGACAATCCAAGAAAATGCAGTCCGCCCAGCCCTCTCTTTCTTGCTTAATCTTTGTCACCTGATCGTAGAATTCTATCAAGCCTGTAAGGCAAGATTTACCCTCCCTGAATCCATGTTGGCGATTTGTCACGAAGTCCCTTCTCTCCAGATGTGTTACCAGGTTTTTTCTCACGATCTTCTCCATCACCTTGCATGGTATACAAGTCAAGGACACTGGCCTGTAGTTCAGTGCTTCTTGTCTGTCGCCCTTTTTGTATACTGGGACCACATTCGCCGTCTTCCATATTTCTGGTAGGTCTCCCGTCTGTAGTGACTTACTATACACTATGGAGAGTGGCAAGCAAAGTGCCTCTGCACACTCTTTCAGTACCCATGGTGAGATCCCATCTGGACCAACAGCCTTTCTAACATCCAGATCCAGCAGGTGTCTCTTGACCTCCTCTCTCGTAATTTCGAACTCCTCCAAGGCCGCCTGGTTTACCTCCCTTTCTCCTAGCACAGTGACCTCACCCTGTTCTATTGTGAAGACCTCCTGGAACCTCATGTCGAGTTCCTCACACACCTCTCTGTCATTCTCTGTATACCTGTCCTCGCCTGTTCTAAGTTTCAATACCTGTTCTTTCACTGTTGTTTTCCTTCTGATGTGACTGTGGAGTAGCTTTGGTTCGGTCTTGGCTTTGTTTGCTATATCATTTTCAAAATTTTTCTCTGCTTCTCTTCTCACCCTGACGTACTCATTCCTGGTTCTCTGGTATCTCTCTCTGCTTTCTGGTGTTCTGTTATTCCGGAAGTTCCTCCACGCCTTTTTGCTCAGTTTCTTCGCTTCCATACATGCCCTATTATACCATGGATTCTTCTGTTGCTTCTCGGATTTTTCCCTTTGAGCCGGGATGAACCTGTTTACTGCCTCCTGACACTTTTGGGTAACATAGTCCATCATACCCTGTACAGACTTGTCTCTGAGGTCTGTGTCCCAAGGTATTTCACTTAGGAAACTTCTCATCTGTTCATAATTCCCCTTTCGGTATGCCAGCCTTTTGATTCCTAGTTCTTTTTGGGGGGAGATAAGTCCTAGCTCTACCAGGTACTCAAAGTTCAATACACTGTGGTCACTCATTCCCAAGGGCGCTTCCATCTTAACTTCCCTTATATCCCATTCATTTAGGGTAAATATCAAATCAAGCATTGCTGGTTCATCTTCTCCTCTCATTCTTGTTGGCTCTTTGGTGTGCTGGCTTAGAAAGTTTCTTGTTGCCACGTCCAGCAGCTTAGCTCTCCATGTTTCTGGTCCTCCATGCGGGTCTCTGTTCTTCCAATCTATCTTCCCATGGCTGAAGTCTCCCATAATTAGTAGTCCAGATCCATTCCTGCTAGCAACAGAAGCTGCTCTTTCTATTATGTTAATGGTGGCCATGTTGTTTCTATCATATTCCTGTCTAGGTCTTCTGTCATTTGGTGGTGGATTATATATGACTGCGACTATAATTTTTTTCCCTCCATTTGTTACAGTACCTGCTATGTAGTCACTGAAACCTTCACAGCCCTGAATATCCATCTCCTCAAAATCCCAGCCTTTTCTTACCAGCAGAGCTACCCCACCCCCACCTCTTCCTTCCCTCTCTTCCCTGTGTGTGTGTGTGTGTGTTTACTAGTTGTGTTTTTGCGGGGGTTGAGCTTTGCTCTTTCGGCCCGCCTCTCAACTGTCAATCAACTGTTTACTAACTACTTTTTTTTTTTTTTTTTTTTCCACACCACACACACACACCCCAGGAAGCAGCCCGTGACAGCTGACTCTAGGTAACAGGGGCACTTAGGGTGAAAGAAACTTTACCCATTTGTTTCTGCCTCGTGCGGGAATCGAACCCGCGCCACAGAATTACGAGTCCTGCGCGCTATCCACCAGGCTACGAGGCCCCCTGTGTGTGTGTGTGTGTGTGTGTCTTTGTGTGTGTGTGTGTCTTTGTGTGTGTGTGTCTTTGTGTGTGTGTGTTTGTGTGTGTTTATGATAAAAGAAGGAATGTTTAGCCCCTAGTGATACATGTTTCTGTTGTCCAACAAACTCTTGTTTTGATTTTAGTTTGCTTTATTTGAAAAAAAATAATGTAAGTTAAAAGTTACAAGACGTTAATACACTGAATGATTTAAGGTTGCAATTCTCTTGGAACTTCTTAGCTTCGAGACAGAAGTGTGGACGCGCTGAGTACCGCCACCCTTAGACACTGAAACTGCCTGCTCTTGGGTCTCTTGTAGAGTCCACCAGATTAGAACCTAGTTCTTTGAGTAAGATCATAGTACCCAGGCTCCTGCGGCAAAGAGGAGAACAGGATGTCGTCCTGTCCACAGGATGGTTGATCACTTTTTTTTAACATGGACTTTTAAAGGTTGTTATGCCCACTTAATTTCGCTATCATGTGAGATGGAGAACCCCTCAGAAAGTCTCCTTCCACCTCTGGAATGGAAGTGGAAGATGTGGATAGCATATTAACATAGTATTGCACAAACATGACAGACTACAAATCGTAACTCTCCTGATATGTGTGATATTCTCTCCTCGCTGAATAGCAATACCGAAGCACTGGAATATAAAACTGCTCTAGGCTCTCTGCTTTCCATAACGAGTCTATCAACCCACTCACTCAAGACACTCGAGAATTAGAGTGCACTTTGACTTATGGGTTTATGTCAACAACGCTGGACCACTGAACAAGATGGTCCACTGTCGCTGTTAGACCATGGAGTGTATCCCGCAAAATGCATCAGCTAGCGTTACAGACCAGGGTGTTTCTTGCCCCTTCCGGGCTCTCTAAGCCAGGCTGACTGTGATCTTCCGAGGGAAGATGGGCGGGGGTGAAGATGAGGGCAATATCCTCCAAGCAGCGGCAGCGTTCACCTTGAGTATCGTCTATCCCATTTAATTCTTTCATGTGATCTTGTAGCATCCACTTCTTCAGTCTCAAATGCAGCAACACACGATGATATAAAGGCTGGTAAGGCTATCTGCGTTACCTTACGTTTCTCCTATCTCCCCGTAGACTGACTCGACCCGTTGCTTGCTGGCACTGACAGTCATGCACGTTATTGATAACGCGAGGGTCTCAAATTCTTTTAGCTTGCGACTGTCAGGGAACTGGAGCTCACCGCTGGGAACATATATGTCAGGGTGAGGAAGGTCAGGCGCCTTGCAAGTAGGCACTGAGCATAGTGAGCCTCCACATCCGGTATTCTAGGTTCCATCCTCTTCAAGTCATTCAATTTCTTCTCGAGGATAGCACTCATGGTGTAAAAAAGTAAGAAAAAAGGTGATGTAAAAAGGCCACTTTGTAAAATTTATATATATATATATATATATATATATATATATATATATATATATATATATATATATATATATATATATATATATATATATATACAGGCGATCAGTCACAATAACGTGGCTGAAGTATGTTGACCAGACCACACACTAGAAATTGAAGGGACGACGACGTTTCGGTCCGTCCTGGACCATTCTCAAGTCGATTGTGATGGGGAGGTAGGGACAGGCATTAAATAGGCAAGAGAGAGCTGAGGAGGAAAGTCAGATGTAGGGATAGTAGTAATGAGAACTGCAGCAGGCCTATTGGCCCATACGAGGCAGCTCCTATTATAACCACCGAAGGAGATAGTAATAGGAAAAAGAAGAGGATAGCAAGGGAGCGTAGGAGAAGACAATGAACAGAAAAAGGGAGAAGAGAGAAAGAAAGGGAAAGAGAAAGAAAGAAATAAATGGAAGGGGGAAAGCTTATGTTAAGTCACGTTTGTTAGAAAGATTAGAGCATTTGAGTATATACTGTGAAAGGGAAGAGTCCACAGCAACAAAGCCAGGACTCAAGTTCATGTTGTCGACGAAACGTCGTCGTCCCTTCAATTTCTAGTGTGTGGTCTGGTCAACATATATATATATATATATATATATATATATATATATATATATATATATATATATATATATATATATATATATATATATTTATGATCGATGTTCCCTTCGGGAATCTTAATTTTAAGATGAATAGGAAAACCAGGGATATACTGAACATCTTGTATCAGAATCTTTACTTTAAAAAACATAACGTTTCGAATACTTCTCGTATTCATCATCAGATCTAAAAGAAAAAACAGAAATCACAATCAAATAGCTGGTAAACAAAGAACTCATACTGAATATATTTGCCTATCAAAGAAAGGAAAATGCTTAAAAAACAAAACACTTAAGCGCACTTAAAGTGATCAATACAAATAAAACTAATTTAAAATCCATTAAACTACAAGATGAAATTTATAACTACTAAAACAAACCATTCTATTAAACTTACGTGAAGTGATCAGAAGTGAAACTTGATACCTAACACATAGATACTAAACACTATAACAAATATTTATATAATGACTACAAATCTACAAAAAATGTATGTAAAATACAAACAAAATAAACGACAATTATAAAGTACTAACCAAAATCTTATCAAAAACTCAAATATTAAATAAAATTAAATACCAAAAAATGTATTAAATATCCTAAATAAAAGATTATATTAATGTACAATGTTAAGACTTGAAATAAGTAAGAAAGGGCAAAGACATGGTAAACTAAACAAAATTAAACTACCAAAATAAACTAAAAATCAATTTACAGGGCCTACTGTGCACTATACAGTGTACAATTGAACAGCTGAAAGGTTGCTATTTAACAGAGGCCGCAGCTCCTTTATATATAAGGATTCCATTACTCTCAAATCTGACTGGCAAATTGATGGAGTAGCAATGGGGTCAGACAAATTGATGGAGTAGCAATGGGGTCAGACAAATTGATGGAGTAGCAATGGGGTCAGACAAATTGATGGAGTAGCAATTGGGTCTCCTTTAGGTCCTGCACTGGCTAATGCTTTTTTGAGTTTTCACGAAATAAATTGGCTGGATAATTGTCCTTCGGCC
>NC_091180.1:11624953-11707453 GCF_040958095.1 Procambarus clarkii | reverse complement strand
TATCAGTCCCCATTATTGACCCTATTATCAGTCCCTATTATTGACCCTATTATCAGTCCCTATTATTGACCCTGTTATCAGTCCCTATTATTAACCCTATTATCAGTCCCTATTATTGACCCTATTATCAGTCCCTATTATTGACCCTATTATCAGTCCCTATTATTGACCCTATTATCAGTCCCTATTATTGACCCTGTTATCAGTCCCTATTATTGACCCTATTATCAGTTCCTATTATTGACCCTGTTATCAGTTCCTATTATTGACCCTGTTATCAGTCCCTATTATTGACCCTATTATCAGTCCCTATTATTGACCCTGTTATCAGTCCCTATTATTGACCCTGTTATCAGTCCCTATTATTGACCCTGTTATCAGTCCCTATTATTGACCCTGTTATCAGTCCCTATTATTGACCCTGTTATCAGTCCCTATTATTGACCCTGTTATCAGTCCCTATTATTGACCCTGTTATCAGTCCCTATTATTGACCCTGTTATCAGTCCCTATTATTGACCCTGTTATCAGTCCCTATTATTGACCCTGTTATCAGTCCCTATTATTGACCCTGTTATCAGTCCCTATTATTGACCCTGTTATCAGTCCCTATTATTGACCCTGTTATCAGTCCCTATTATTGACCCTGTTATCAGTCCCTATTATTGACCCTGTTATCAGTCCCTATTATTGACCCTGTTATTAATCACGTGTTGCCTATCACGATTAACACACTTATCGAAATTATTTTGTCTGTATATTATTGATAGATCTTTGGTTCCCTTCAGATGAGGCGAGGGTTAATGCTGCAGGTTGATGACGTCACGAGATTTGATGACGTCACATGCTTGATGACGTGTCAAGGACTTGATGACGTCAACAAGAGGAATTCCGACGATTAAGGAATGCAAGTGGCGGGATCCGGAAGTTGAGAGAGGATAACATTGTGTTCAGTCGGTGTTCTTGTTATAACAAATGTGGTCGCGTAGAATACATGCTGAACATGAATGCATAGAACATGCTGAAGAAACATTGTGTTCAATCTTGAGGCTATTGCATCACGGACCTCGGTGTTCTGTTATTTTACATGATGTAGGAATGAATAAATCACATGATGTAAAAAATAATATAGAAGTTAAATAACTAGAGATGAAAACAATAAAATAAGTTATCATGAAAACACAAATGATAACGAGATTACAGAATAACAACATTTGACCAAAGAGTCGCACTAAAAAAATAGGAAAAAAAGGTGTTTGTTTCGCGGCATTTGTTGACAATATTTGGCGGGAAAGTTATAATGGCGGACACAAACATACGTCCGTTTCGCTGCGCTTGGCCTCGTCTTCGCCTAAGGATTTTTGCCATAATTTCTTTAGGTAAGTGTCTGAACTAATGTTACGTTTTCATAGTATGTGTAAATGGATAGTTATCTATTTGTTCCCATCTATAGGTATTTACCAATACATGAGATCTGCCTCAAGATAGTCCTAAGTATCATGATCAGTGATTTCCGATTCGGACAAGATGAGAAGAGAGTTAGACACTAAGGGCCAGATTCATGAAGCAGTTACGCAAGCACTTACGAACCTGTACATCTTTTCTCAATCTTTGGCGGCTTTGTTTACAATTATTAAACAGGTAATGAGCTCCGAAGCACCAGGAGGCTGTTTATAACAATAACAACAGTTGATTGGCAAGTTTTCATGCTTGTAAACTGTTTAATAAATGTAACTAAAGCCGTCAAGGATTGAGGAAAGATGAACACGTTCGTAAGTACTTACATAACTGCGTTGTGAATCTGGCCCTATATTCGTACGTGGATAAAATGTTTCCAAGCATCTGTAACTCACGTGATTCTGTGTTGTATTGATTTGCTAACACAGTCGGACAATGTTGGCGTCGTTTGTGAAAACCTTGAATGTTGTGATCATGTCTCTCTTAGATCTTCTTTCTCTATTCATGTGAGATTATGTTTCCTTAGCCAACCAGATCATATAATTTTCTTTATTATCTCGTCATGAACTTCTGATGCTTCGAGAGGTTCGAGTGCCGTGTCGCTGCATAATGTTGATCTTGTCTGACGTAGGTGTTGTGAGCGGTTTTGGATGATTCCTTTCCCAGGTTACGAAGGGCATTACCTTCCGTTTCCCACGCCGATTACGTTATAATATATCCGAGACAATATTATGTGTCCGAGATCATTTATTAGGTGTCCGAGACAATATTATGTGTCCGAGATCATTTATTAGGTGTCCGAGACAATATTAGGTGTCCGAGACAATATTAGGTGTCCGAGATCATTTATTAGGTGTCCGAGACTATATTATGTGTCCGAGATCATTTATTAGGTGTCCGAGACAATATTAGGTGTCCGAGACAATATTAGGTGTCCGAGACAATATTATGTGTCCGAGACTATATTAGGTGTCCGAGACTATATTAGGTGTCCGAGACTATATTAGGTGTCCGAGACAATATTATGTGTCCGAGACAATATTAGGTGTCCGAGACAATATTAGGTGTCCGAGACAATATTAGGTGTCCGAGACAATATTAGGTGTCCGAGACTATATTAGGTGTCCGAGACAATATTAGGTGTCCGAGACAATATTAGGTGTCCGAGACAATATTAGGTGTCCGAGACTATATTAGGTGTCCGAGACAATATTAGGTGTCCGAGACTATATTAGGTGTCCGAGACAATATTAGATGTCCGAGACTATATTAGGTGTCCGAGACAATATTATGTGTCCGAGACTATATTATGTGTCCGAGACAATATTAGGTGTCCGAGACAATATTATGTGTCCGAGACTATATTATGTGTCCGAGACTATATTAGGTGTCCGAGACTATATTAGGTGTCCGAGACTATATTAGGTGTCCGAGACAATATTATGTGTCCGAGACTATATTATGTGTCCGAGACTATATTAGGTGTCCGAGACTATATTATGTGTCCGAGACTATATTAGGTGTCCGAGACTATATTATGTGTCCGAGACAATATTATGTGTCCGAGACAATATTATGTGTCCGAGACTATATTAGGTGTCCGAGACTATATTAGGTGTCCGAGACTATATTAGGTGTCCGAGACTATATTATGTGTCCGAAACTATATTAGGTGTCCGAGACTATTTGCGACACTATTCAGAGTGGTTTTACCTTCAGACAGAACTGTTCCTCGGGAGAAATTGTGGTTTTTTTTTGAAATTTTTTTTTTGAAAATTTTGAAAATTGAAAAATTTGAAATTTTTGAAAAACAAAAACGGAGTTATTTTGGAGCCTTTGGTTGGTAGTGAGGTTATGTACGGAGCAGCTCTTAGTGTGGAAAGTTTTAATGAAAGTTCTGACAGGTGTATAGGTGTTGAGGCTCACGTGTTTCCGACTGTGGGATCAGGTTTCAGCTCCTGGTTCCCGGTTACTTAATGTTTTGTTATTTTATTGAGTCGCTCGTGCTAATTGGAGCATTGTCTTGCCATTTGGTCTGGGTTAGACACAAACACACACACACACACACACACACACACACACACACACACACACACACACACACACACACACACACAGACACACACACAAACACACACACACACACACACAGACACACACACACACACACACACACAGACACACACACACACACACACACACACACACACACACACACACACACATACACAGACACACACACACACACACAGACACACACACACACACACACACACACACACACACACACACACACACACACACACACACACACACACACACACACACACACACACACACACACACACACACACACACACACACACACAGTGTGACGGTCGTTTCATTAAAACTTTACATTCCAACAGCTGATCGTCGTCAATATTGCCGGTAACTCTGCAATATCTCAAAGTTTTCCAAATACCCGAAACTTCCCGATGGAAACATGAGCAAGAACAGCCACAACAGCCTCCACAACAGCCTCCACAACAGCCTCCACAACAGCCTCCACAACAGTCTCTACAACAGCCTCCACAACAGCCACAACAGCCTCCACAACAGCCTCTACAACAGCCTGCACAACAGCCTCCACAACAGCCTCTACAACAGCCTCCACAACAGCCTCTACAACAGCCTCCACAACAGCCTCCACAACAGCCTCCACAACAGCCTCCACAACAGCCTCTACAACAGCCTCCACAACAGCCTCCACAACAGCCTCTACAACAGCCTCCACAACAGCCTCTACAACAGCCTCCACAACAGCCTCCACAACAGCCTCCACAACAGCCACAATAGCCTCCACAACAGCCTCCTCAACAGCCTCCACAACAGCCTCCACAACAGCCACAACAGCCTCCACAACAGCCTCTACAACAGCCTCTACAACAGCCACAACAGCCACAACAGCCTCCACAACAGCCTCCACAACAGCCTTCACAACAGCCTCCACAACAGCCTCCACAACAGCCTCCACAACAGCCTCCACAACAGCCTCTACAACAGCCACAACAGCCACAACAGTCACAACAGCCTCCACAACAGCCTCCACAACAGCCACAACAGTCACAACAGCCTCCACAAGAGCCTCCACAACAGCCTCCACAACAGCCTCCACAACAGCCTCCACAACAGACTCCATAACAGCCTCCACAACAGCCCCCACAACAGACTCCACAACAGCCACAACAGTCACAATAGCCTCCACAAGAGCCTCCTCAACAGCCTCCACAACAGCCTCCACAACAGCCTCCACAACAGACTCCACAACAGCCTCCACAACAGCCTCCACAACAGCCTCCACAACAGCCTCCTCAACAGCCTCCACAACAGCCTCCACAACAGTCTCCACAACAGCCTCCACTACAGCCCCCACAACAGCAACAGCAGCCTCCTCAACAGCCTCCACAACAGCAGCCTCCTCAACAGCCTCTACAACAGCCTCCACAACAGCCTCCACAACAGCCTCCACAACAGCCTCCACAACAGCCTCCACAACAGTCTCCACATTAGCCTCCACAACAGCCTCCACAACAGCCTATAGAACAGCCTCCACAACAGCCTCTACAACAGCCTTCACAACAGCCTATAGAACAGCCTCCACAACAGCCTCCACAACAGCTTCCACAACAGCCTCCACAACAGCCTATACAACAGCCTCCACAACAGCCTCCACAACAGCCTCCACAACAGCCTCCACAACAGCCTATACAACAGCCTCCACAACAGCCTATACAACAGCCTCCACAACAGCCTATACAACAGCCTCCACAACAGCCTATACAACAGCCTCCACAACAGCCTATACAGCAGCCTCCACATCAGCCTCCACAACAGACTACACAACAGCCTGCACAACAGCCTCCACAACAGCCCCCACAACAGCCTCCTCAACAGCCTCCACAACAACTACACAACAGCCTCCACAACAGCCTCCTCAACAGCCTCCACAACAGTCTCCACAACAGTCTCCACAACAGCCTCTACAACAGCCTCCACAACAGTCTCCACAACAGCCTCCACAACAGCCTCAACAACAGCCTCCACAACAGCCTTTACAACAGTCTCCACAACAGCCTCCACAACAACCTCCACAACAGCCTCCATATCAGCCTCCACAACAGCCTCCACAACAGCCTCCACAACAGCCCATACAACAGCCTCCACAACAGCCTCTACAACAGCCTCCACAACAGCCTCTACAACAGCCTCTACAACAGCCTCCACAACAGCCTCCACAACAGTCTCCACAACAGCCTCCACAACAGCCACAATAGCCTCTACAACAGCCTCCACAACAGCCTCCACAATAGCCTCCACAACAGCCTCCACAACAGCCTCCACAACAGCCACAATAGCCTCTACAACAGCCTCCATAAAAGCCTCTACAAAAGCCTCCACAACAGCCCCCACAACAGCCTCCACAACAACCCCCACAACAGCATCCACAACAGCCTCCGCAACAGCCTCCACAACAGCCACAAAAGCCTCCACAACAGCCTCCACAACAGCCCCCACAACAGCCCCCACAACAGCCTCCGCAACAGCCTCCACAACAGCCTCCACAACAGCCTCCACAACAGTCTCTACAACAGCCTCTACAACAGCCTCTACAACAGCCTCTACAACAGCCTCCACAACAGCCTCTGCAACAGCCTCCACAACAGCCTCCACAACAGCCACAACAGCCTCCACAACAGCCTCCACAACAGCCTCCACAACAGCCTCTACAACAGCCTCCATAAAAGCCTCTACAACAGCCTCCACAACAGCCCCCACAACCGCCTCCACAACAGCCTCCACAACAGCCTCTACAACAGCCTCCACAACAGTCTCCACAACAGCCTCCACAACAGCCTCTACAACAGCCACAACAGCCTCTACAACAGCCTCCACAACAGCCTCCTCAACAGCCTCCACAACAGTCTCCACAACAGTCTCCACAACAGCCTCTACAACAGCCTCCACAACAGTCTCCACAACAGCCTCCACAACAGCCTCTACAACAGCCTCCACAACAGCCTTTACAACAGTCTCCACAACAGCCTCCACAACAACCTCCACAACAGCCTCCACATCAGCCTCCACAACAGCCTCCACAACAGCCTATACAACAGCCTCCACAACAGCCTCTACAACAGCCTCCACAACAGCCTCTACAACAGCCTCCACAACAGCCTCCACAACAGCCTCCACAACAGCCTCCACAACAGACACAATAGCCTCTACAACAGCCTCCACAACAGCCTCCACAACAGCCACAATAGCCTCTACAACAGCCTCCACAACAGCCTCCACAACAGCCTCCACAACAGCCACAATAGCCTCTACAACAGCCTCCATAAAAGCCTCTACAAAAGCCTCCACAACAGCCCCCACAACAGCCTCCACAACAACCCCCACAACAGCATCCACAACAGCCTCCACAACAGCCACAAAAGCCTCTACAACAGCCTCCACAACAGCCCCAACAACAGCCCCCACAACAGCCTCCGCAACAGCCTCCACAACAGCCTCCACAACAGCCTCCACAACAGCCTCCACAACAGCCTCTACAACAGCCTCTACAACAGCCTCTACAACAGCCTCCACAACAGCCTCTACAACAGCCTCCACAACAGCCTCCACAACAGCCTCCACAACAGCCACAACAGCCTCCACAACAGCCTCCACAACAGCCTCCTCAACAGCCACAACAGCCTCCACAACAGCCTCCACAACAGCCTCCTCAACAGCCACAACAGCCTCCACAACAGCCTCCACAACAGCCACAATAGCCTCCACAACAGCCTCCACAACAGCCTCCACACCAGCCTCCACAACAGCCTCCACAACAGCCTCCACAACAGCCTCCACAACAGCCTCTACAACTGCCTTTACAACAGCCTCCACAACAGCCTCCACAACAGCCTCCACAACAGCCTCCACAACAGCCTCTACAACTGCCTTTACAACAGCCTCCACAACAGCCTCCACAACAGCCTTTACAACAACCTCCACAACAGCCTCCACAACAGCCTATACAGCAGCCTATACAACAGCCTCCACAACAGCCTCCACAACAGCCTCCACAACAGCCTCTACAACAGCCTGTACAACAGTCTCCACAACAGCCTCCACAACAGCCTCCACAACAGCCTCCACAACAGCCTATACAACAGCCTCCACAACAGCCTATACTGCAGCCTATACAACAGCCTCCACAACAGCCTCCACAACAGCCTCCACAACAGCCTCCACAACAGCCTCCACAACAGCCTCTACAACTGCCATTACAACAGCCTCCACAACAGCCTCCACAACAGTCTATACAACAGCCTCCACAACAGCCTATACAACAGCCTCCACAACAGTCTCCACAACAGCCTCCACAACAGCCTCTACAACAGCCTCCACAACAGCCTCTACAACAGCCTCCACAACAGCCTCCACAACAGCCTATACAACAGCCTCCACAACAGCCTCCACAGCAGCCTCCACAACAGCCTATACAGCAGCCCATACAACAGCCTCCACAACAGCCTCCACAACAGCGTCCACAACAGCCTCCACAACAGCCTCTACAACAGCCTATACAACAGCCTCCACAACAGCCTCCACAACAGCCTCCACAACAGCCTATAGAACAGCCTCCACAACAGCCTCCATAACAGCCTCCACAACAGCCTCCACAACATCCTCCACAACAGCCTCCACAACAGCCTCCACAATTTACAGCCTTTACAACAGTCTCCACAACAGCCTTTACAACAGTCTCCACCACAGCCTCCACAACAGCCTCCACAACAGCCTCCATAACAGCCTCCACAACAGCCTCCACAACAGCCTATACAACAGCCTCCACAACAGCCTCTACAACAGCCTCCACAACAGCCTCTACAACAGCCTCCACAACAGCCTCCACAACAGCCTCCACAACAGCCTCTACAACAGCCTCCACAACAGCCTCCACAACAGCCTCCACAACAGCATCTACAACAGCCTCCACAACAGCTATAACAGCCTCTACAACAGCCTCCACAACAGCCACAACAGCCTCCACAACAGCCTCTACAACAGCCTCCACAACAGCCTCTACAACAGCCTCCACAACAGCCTCCACAACAGCCACAAGAGCCTCCACAACAGCCTCCACAACAGCCACAACAGCCTCTACAACAGCCTCCATAAAAGCCTCTACAACAGCCTCCACAACAGCCTCCACAACAGCCTATAGAACAGCCTCCACAACAGCCACAACAGCCTCTACAACAGCCTCCATAAAAGCCTCTACAACAGCCTCCATAAAAGCCTCTACAACAGCCTCCACAACAGCCTATAGAACAGCCTCCACAACAGCCTCCACAACAGCCTCCACAACAGCCCCCACAACAGCCTCCACAACAGCCTCCGCAACAGCCTCCACAACAGCCACAACAGCCTCTACAACAGCCTCCACAAAAGCCTCTACAACAGCCTCCACAACAGCCCCCACAACAGCCTCCACAACAGCCCCCACAACAGCCCCCACAACAGCCTCCGCAACAGCCCCCACAGCAGCCTCTACAACAGCCTCTACAACAGCCTCCACAACAGCCTCTACAACAGCCTCCACAACAGCCTCTACAACAGCCACAACAGCCTTTACAACAGCCTCCACAACAGCCTCCACAACAGCCTCTACAACAGCCTCCACAACAGCCTCTACAACAGCCTCCACAACAGCCTCTACAACAGCCACAACAGCCTCTACAACAGCCACAACAGCCTCCACAACAGCCTCCACAACAGCCTCTACAACAGCCTCCACAACAGCCTCTACAACAGCCACAACAGCCTTTACAACAGCCTCCACAACAGCCTCCACAAAGGTCTCCACAACAGCCTCTACAACAGCCTCTAGAACAGCCTCCACAACAGCCTCTACAACAGCCTCCAAAACAGGCTCTACAACAGCCACAACAGCCTCTACAACAGCCACAACAGCCTCCACAACAGCCCAACAACAGCCTCCACAACAGCCTCCACAACAGCCTCTACAACAGTCTCCACAACAGCCTATACAACAGCCTCTACAACAGCCTCTACAACAGCCTCTACAACAGCCACAACAGCCTCCACAACAGCCCAACAACAGCCTCCACAACAGTCTCCACAACAGCCCCCACAACAGCCCCCACAACAGCCACAACATCCTTCACAATAGCCTCTACAACAGCCTCCACAACAGCCACAACAGCCTCCACAACTGCCTCTACAACAGCCTCCACAACAGCCTCCACAACAGCCACAACAGCCTCCACAACAGCCTCTACAACAGCCACAACACCAACATCAGCCTCTACAACAGCCACAACAGCCTCTACAACAGCCTCCACAACAGCCACAACAACAGCCTTCACACAGCCTCCACAACAGCCTCCACAACAGCCTCCACAACAGCCTCTACAACAGCCTCCACAACAGCCTCCACAACAGCCACAACAGCCTCTACAACAGCCTCCACAACAGCCACAACTGCCTTCACAACAGCCTCCACAACAGCCACAACAGCCTCCACAACGGCCTCCACAACAGCCTCCACAACAGCCACAACAGCCTCCACAACAGCCACAACAGCCTCTACAACAGCCTCCACAACAGCCACAACAGCCTCCACAACAGCCTCCACAACATCCACAACAGCCTCCACAACAGCCACAACAGCCTCCACAACTGCCTCTACAACAGCCTCGCCAACAGCCTCCACAACAGCCACAACAGCCTCCACAACAGCCTCTACAACAGCCACAACACCAACATCAGCCTCTACAACAGCCACAACAGCCTCTACAACAGCCTCCACAACAGCCACAACAACAGCCTCCACAACAGCCTCCACAACAGCCTCCACAACAGCCTCCACAACAGCCTCTACAACAGCCTCCACAACAGCCACAACAGCCTCTACAACAGCCTCCACAACAGCCACAACAGCCTCCACAACAGCCTCCACAACAGCCACAACAGCCTCCACAACGGCCTCCACAACAGCCTCCACAACAGCCACAACAGCCTCTACAACAGCCTCCACAACAGCCACATTAGCCTCCACAACAGCCACAACAGCCTCCACAACAGCCTCTACGACAGCCTCCACAACAGCCACAACAGCCTCTACAACAGCCTTTACAACAGCCACAACAGCCTCCACAACTGCAACTACAGCAACAACAGCCTCCACAACAGCCACAACACCAACAACAGCCTCCACAACAGCCTCCACAACAGCCTCCTCAACAGCCACAACAGCCTCCACAAGAGCCTCCACAACAGCCTCTTCAACAGCCACAACACCAACAACAGCCTCCACTAGAGCCTCCACAACAGCCTCCTCAACAGCCACAACAGCCCCAACAGCCTCCACAACAGCCCCAACAGCCTCCTCAACAGCCCCAACAGCCTCCTCAACAGCCACAAGAGCCACAACAGCAACAACAGCCTCCTCAACGGCCACAACAGCCTTCTCAACAGCCACAAGAGCCACAACAGCCTCCTCAACAGCCACAAGAGCCACAAGAGCCACAACAGCCTCCACAACAGCCACAACAGCCTCCACAACAGTACCTACACAACAGCCACAACAGCCTCCACAACAGCCACAACAGCCTCCACAACAGTACCTACACAACAGCCACAACAGCCACAACAGCCTCCACAACAGCCTCCACAACAGTACCTACACACAAGCCTCCCATACATAATGTTCATAAGTTCACTTACTGGGAATGTCTAGCGGCATCGCTCGCTTTGAACACAAGTAGACCGTTGAATTTGAACAGTCACCATGAGATTATGATAAACTCTTGGGAAGTCTCGCGCCAGGTTTCAATTACAGGTCATGATTAATCTCATAAATTTTGAGAAATTGATCTTCAACTAATTTTTTTTTACATTGGTTTTGAACTTTTTGAACTTAATTTTTAACATGTCCATGTTGGTTTTAACACGTTATTTATATAATAAGTTCACACCAATTTCAAAATTCGGGCTTTTGTTTAAAACATTTTGACTACTGGTGTGAATATTTTGTTTTAAGTAATAAAGCTTTGCAATCATTTTCAGTTTTCTTAACTGTAGCCAAAATATATTCATAAGAATTCTGAGCTTCTTGTTTACAAACTTAACTAAAATTGTATCAATTTTAATAAAGTAATGTCACAGTAAATTGGGAACTATTAAATAATTAATAGTTAAATTATAAATTAATTAAAATTAATTAATAATTAATTAAATTAAATTATTAATTTAATAATTAAAATCGTAATTTTTACGTAATTAAAAATCTTAATTTTTTTTTTAATAAATGTTGTTCCAGGAATTTAAACTCGTTCATATTAGTGTTTGTTAATTGGCTTTCAATAACACCTATTTCATCCAGACCCATTTTATTCCCCCCCCCCCCCGTTCCTGTTGAAACACTGAGCGCTGTGAACCCTATTTTATCCACCCGCTCCTGTTTAATCCCCAATCGCTTCCACCCCTATTTTGTATAATGAACCAAATGCTTCATGATTCCATCAAGGGAAACCATGTGGTCTCCGTGATTTTTTGCCACAAAAATTCCATCTTAACCTTTATTCTACTCTATGATAGAGTTGAAAGTCACTTTGAGACGAAGTCTGAAAATCAGATGTGCTAAAGGACCCCTGATTTACCCTTTATGCAAAGTTGGAATAGAGTTGAAATTTGCTGGTGATACCGTCGGAGCCTCGGATGTTTGGTGGGTTATCGCCCTTGGGGCATACTACCATAAGGGTGGGTGTTGCAGGCCACCGGGGTTTTTTCAATTTTGATGGAGTGGTTTCGGGGCAAGAAGTGGGAGAGTCAACACTTAGTTGTTTATTACCCCCTCCCCCTCCCCCCCATCCATGGTTGGGGGGGGGGGTTGGTATACACCTGTTCTCCTTCTCCTTCTCCTCCTTCTCTTCTTCTTCTTCGGTGTCCCTTCTCGTGTTTCTTTCTTTCTCTCTGTATCATCTCTCGATGTCTCCTGTTTCTCCTGTCCTCTCGCCTCTTCTTCCACACACACACACACACACACACACACACACACACACACACACACACACACACACACACACACACCCACACACACACACACACACACACACACACACACACACACACACACACACACACACACACACACACACCCACACACACACACACACACACACACACACACACACACACACACACCAAACTATCACTATCAATATTGTATCAAACACACACTATTGTATCAAACACACACTATCCAAAGCGTTATAAGACAAAGAGTGCTGGGAAGACGGGACACCACGAGCGTAGCTCTCATCCTGTAACTACACTTAGGTAATTACACTTAGGTAATTACACACACACACACACACACACACACACACACACACACACACACACACACACACACACACACACACACACACACACACACACACACACACACACACAGACACACACACACACACACACACACACACACACACACACACACACACACACACACACACACACACACACACACACACACACACACACACAGAAATATGGAAGACTGCTAATGTAGTACCAATATACAAAAAGGGTGACAGACAAGAGGCACTGAACTACAGGCCAGTGTCCTTAACTTGTATACCATGCAAGGTGATGGAGAAGATTGTGAGAAAAAACCTAGTAACACATCTGGAGAGAAGAGACTTCGTGACAACCCATCAACATGGGTTCAGGGAGGGTAAATCTTGCCTTACAGGCTTGATAGAATTCTATGATCAGGTGACAAAGATTAAGCAAGAAAGAGAAGGGTGGGCGGACTGCATTTTTTTGGACTGTCGGAAAGCCTTTGACACAGTACCCCAAAAAAGGTTGATGCATAAGCTGGAGAAACAGGCAGGAGTAACTGGTAGGGCGCTCCAGTGGATAAGGGAGTACCGAAGCATTAGGAAGCAGAGAGTTACAGTGAGGGGTGAGACCTCAGACTGGCGTGAAGTCACCAGTGGAGTCCCACAGGGCTCTGTACTTGGACCTATCCTGTTTCTGATATACGTAAATGATCTCCCAGATGGTATAGACTCATTCCTCTCAATGTTTGCTGACGACGCCAAAATTATGAGAAGGATTAAAACAAAGGAGAACAGCTTGAGGCTTCAAGAAGACCTGGACAAGCTGCAGGAATGGTCGAACAAATGGTTGTTAGAGTTTAACCCAAGCAAATGTAATGTAATGAAGATAGGGTAGGAAGCAGGAGACCAGATACAAGGCACCATTTGGGAGATGAAATACTTAAAGAGTCAGAGAGAGAGAAAGACCTAGGGGTTGATATCACGCCAGACCTGTCCCCTGAAGCTCATATCAAGAGGATAACATCAGCAGCATATGCCAGGTTGGCTAACATAAGAACGGCCTTTAGAAACTTGTGTAAGGAATCTTTCAGAACATTATATACCACATATGTCAGACCAATCCTGGAGTATGCGGCCCCAGCATCCTTTAGTCAAACATAAGTCTATACTGGAAAAGGTTCAAAGGTTTGCCACCAGACTAGTACCCGAGCTGAGAGGTATGAGCTACGAGGAGAGACTACGGGAATTAAACCTCACTTCGTTGGAAGACAGAAGAGTTAGGGGGGACATGATCACCACATTCAAGATTCTCAAGGGAATCGACAGGGTTGATAAAGACAGGCTGTTTAACACAAGGGGCACACGCACTAGGGGACGCAGGTGGAAACTGAGTGCCCAAATGAGCCACAGAGATATTAGAAAGAACTTTTTTAGTGTCAGAGTGGTTGACAAATGGAATGCATTAGGAAGTAATGTGGTGGAGGCTGACTCCATACACAGTTTCAAGTGTAGATATGATAGAGCCCAATAGGCTCAGGAACCTGTACACCTGTTGATTGACAGTTGAGAGGAGGAACCAAAGAGCCAGAGCTCAACCCCCGCAAGCACAACTAGGTGAGTACACACACACACACACACACACACACACACACACACAACCTAGACAAGCTGAAGGAATGGTCGAACAAATGGTTGTTAGAGTTTAACCTAACCAAATGTAATGTAATGAAGATAGGTGTAGGGAGCAGGAGGCCAGATACAAGGTATCATCTGGGAGAGGAAATTCTTCAGGAGTCAGAGAAGGAAAAAGACTTGGTGGGTTGATATCACGCCAGACCTGTCTCCTGCAGCACATATCAAGAGGATAACATCAGCGGCATATGCCAGGCTGGCCAACATACGAACGGCATTCAGAAACTTGTGTAAAGAATCATTCAGAACTTCGTATACCACATATGTCAGGCCAATCCTGGAGTATGCAGCCCCAGCATGGAGTCCATATCTAGTCAAGGATAAGACTAAACTGGAAAAGGTTCAAAGGTTTGCCACCAGACTAGTACCCGAGCTGAGAGGTATGAGCTACGAGGAGAGACTACGGGAATTAAACCTCACTTCGCTGGAAGACAGAAGAGTTAGGGGGGGACATGATCACCACATTCAAGATTCTCAAGGGAATTGATGGGGTAGATAAAAACAGGCTATTTAACACAAGGGGCACACGCACAAGGGGACACAGGTGGAAACTGAGCGCCCAAATGAGCCACAGAGATATTAGAAAGAACTTTTTTAGTGTCAGAGTGGTTGACAAATGGAATGCATTAGGAAGTGATGTGGTGAAGGCTGACTCCATACACAGTTTCAAGTGTAGATATGATTGAGCTCAATTGGCTCAGGATGGTACATCTGTTGATTGACAGTTGACAGGTGGGACCAAGAAGCCGAGGTTCAACCCCCACCAAGCACAGTTATGTGGCCCGGGTTCAACGTAGACTTCCGTCGAACAAGTCTATGTTGGTGGGGACGAGGACAGGTTGACGAGTTTAGCAGTTACCAGGGAGGATGTAATTAAACAAATAGTAAAACTCAAACCAAACAAATCCCTAGGGCCAGATGAAGTGTTTGCCAGGGTGCTTAAAGAATGCGAAGAGGAGCTTTCCGAGCCACTGTCTACCATATTTAATAAATCAATAGAGTCAGGCAGAGTGCCAGAGTCATGGAAGTTTGCTAATGTGGTACCAATTTTTAAGAAAGGAGATAGATCACTTGCGTCAAACTATCGGCCAATTAGCCTAACGTCTATTGTGGGAAAGTTACTTGAATCGATAATTGCAAATACAATTCGTCTTCATCTTGAAAAACATAAATTAATAAATGAGTCGCAACATTGTTTTACAAATGGCCGTTCATGTTTAACAAATTTGTTATCACTTTATTCCAGCATAGTTGAGGCAGTTGATGGTGGTAAGGATTGTGATGTTGTGTACCTTGACTTTAGCAAAGCTTTTGATACAGTGCCACATGAAAGACTGATTAAAAAGATAGAGGCTCATGGTATTGGGGGTGCTATATTAAGTTGGATTAGGGCATGGCTATACCAAAGGAAACAGAGAGTTAGTATAAATGGAGTCAAGTCAGAGTGGGAAAATGTTGTAAGTGGAGTACCTCAAGGCTCTGTCTTGGGACCTCTATCCCAGGGGGGCCAATTGACCCATACGAGGCAGCTCTTATTTATATCCACTCAAACTCCTGCATATGTCTAGCCTACGCTTGAAACAATTAAGGGATCCCACTTTTACTATGTTACGTGGCAATTGGTTCCACAAATCAACAACCCTTTTACTGAACCAGTATTTACCCAGGTCTTTTCTAAATCAAAATATATCCAATTCATACCGATTGTTTCGTGTTCTTCATGCCACGTAATTGGCCTTCTGCAGTTATCTTCATTCTTATGTTCTTATGTTCTAATGTTCTTATGTTCTAATGTTCTTATGTTATAATGTTCTTATGTTCTAATGTTCTTATGTTCTAATGTTCTTATGTTCTAATGTTCTAATGTTCTTATGTTCTAATGTTCTTATGTTATAATGTTCTTATGTTCTAATGTTCTTATGTTCTAATGTTCTTATGTTCTAATGTTCTAATGTTCTAATGTTCTTATGTTCTAATGTTCTTATGTTCTTATGTTCTAATGTTCTTATGTTCTAATGTTCTTATGTTCTAATGTTCTAATGTTCTTATGTTCTAATGTTCTTATGTTCTAATGTTCTTATGTTCTAATGTTCTTATGTTCTAATGTTCTAATGTTCTTATGTTCTAATGTTCTTATGTTCTTATGTTCTAATGTTCTTATGTTCTAATGTTCTTATGTTCTTATGTTCTAATGTTCTAATGTTCTTATGTTCTAATGTTCTAATGTTCTTATGTTCTAATGTTCTTATGTTCTAATGTTCTTATGTTCTAATGTTCTTATGTTCTAATGTTCTTATGTTCTAATGTTCTTATGTTCTAATGTTCTAATGTTCTTATGTTCTAATGTTCTTATGTTCTTATGTTCTAATGTTCTTATGTTCTAATGTTCTTATGTTCTTATGTTCTAATGTTCTAATGATCTTATGTTCTAATGTTCTAATGTTCTTATGTTCTAATGTTCTTATGTTCTAATGTTCTTATGTTCTAATGTTCTTATGTTCTAATGTTCTTATGTTCTAATGTTCTTATGTTCTAATGTTCTTATGTTCTAATGTTCTAATGTTCTTATGTTCTAATGTTCTAATGTTCTAATGTTCTTATGTTCTAATGTTCTTATGTTCTAATGTTCTAATGTTCTTATGTTCTAATGTTCTAATGTTCTAATGTTCTAATGTTCTAATGTTCTAATGTTCTTATGTTCTAATGTTCTAATGTTCTGATGTTCTAATGTTCTTATGTTCTATAGCATGAAAACAGGTTCAGTTAAACACGTATAGAGAAGAAAATTTTTTTTTTCCCAAGAACTAAAATGTTTCGTTATAGATAAAAACAAGATAAGAGAGAGAGAGATGTGATATCTTTGAAGTCAATATATGGATGAAAAAGGCATCAAAAGGGAGATATCAACAAGGTGTTATAACATTAACACAAAATAGAACAAGCAACAATGAAAATATATTTGAAATAAGTTTAGATTCAAGAAAGACCTGGGTAAATACTGGAAGGAAAATAGGGTTGTTGATTTATACAACAAATAAATCACTGAATTGGCTTGGGATTACTGAATTGTTTCACGAGCAGATTTAACATATATGTAAATCATATGTAGTTTTTGTTGTTGTTTCTTAGGCCTTCTGTAGTTTAATTTCTTCTAATGTTCTGGGAAATATCAGTCTTAGGCCTAAATGTACCTGAATAGGCCTATTAAATTTCCTGCTTACGAGAAGAAGACTGAAGTGAAGTGTGATGTAAACACTACACAGAAGTCTTATACTAGTCTTTCTAAGACCAAATGTTCATTTTAAGAAAATGAACATTGGCTTGAAAAAAAGTGTAATCGAAGTGTTTCAGTGTAGTGTGAAGTTCAGTGTGAAGTGGTGACGTCAGTTTGTAGAGTTATTAAGGCGGTTGTGTCAGTGTTTGAGCTCTCGGGCCGCTACTCCCCACCACCTCCTCTGTTCTCTGGCTTAGACCAGAGACGCAAACTTGAAATTAATTTCTGACTTTGTGTGTGTGTGTGTGTGTGTGTGTGTGTGTGTGTGTGTGTGTGTGTGTGTGTGTGTGTGTGGTGTGTGTGTGTGTGTGTGTGTGTGTGTGTGTGTGTGTGTGTGTGTGTGTACTCACCTAATTGTACTCACCTAATTGTGCTTGCGGGGGTTGAGCTCTGGCTCTTTGGTCCCGCCTCTCAACCGTCAATCAACTGGTGTACAGATTCCTGAGCCTACTGGGCTCTATCATATCTACATTTGAAACTGTGAATGGAGTCAGCCTCCACCACATCACTTCCTAATGCATTCCATTTGCTAACTACTCTGACACTGAAAAAGTTCTTTCTAACGTCTCTGTGGCTCATTTGGGTACTCAGCTTCCACCTGTGTCCCCTTGTTCGCGTCCCACCAGTGTTGAAAAGTTCGTCCTTGTTTACCCGGTCGATTCCCCTGAGGATTTTGTAGGTTGTGATCATGTCCCCCCTTACTCTTCTGTCTTCCAGTGTCGTGAGGTGCATTTCCCGCAGCCTTTCCTCATAACTCATGCCTCTTAGTTCTGGGACTAGTCTAGTAGCATACCTTTGGACTTTTTCCAGCTTCGTCTTGTGCTTGACAAGGTACGGGCTCCATGCTGGGGCCGCATACTCCAGGATTGGTCTTACATATGTGGTGTACAAGATTCTGAATGATTCCTTACACAGGTTCCTGAACGCCGTTCTGATGTTAGCCAGCCTCGCATATGCCGCAGACGTTATTCTCTTTATGTGGGCTTCAGGAGACAGGTTTGGTGTGATATCAACTCCTAGATCTTTCTCTCTGTCTGTTTCATTAAGTACTTCATCTCCTATTCTGTATCCTGTGCCTGGCCTCCTGTTTCCACTGCCTAGTTTCATTACTTTGCATTTACTCGGGTTGAACTTCAACAGCCATTTGTTGGACCATTCACTCAGTCTATCCAGGTCATCTTGTAGCCTCCTACTATCATCCTCTGTTTCAATCCTCCTCATAATTTTTGCATCGTCGGCAAACATTGAGAGGAACGAATCTATACCCTCTGGGAGATCATTTACATATACCAGAAACAGTATAGGTCCAAGGACTGACCCCTGCGGGACTCCACTTGTGACGTCTCGCCAATCTGAGACCTCACCCCTCACACAGACTCGTTGTCTCCTGTTGCTTAGGTATTCCTCTATCCACCGGAGTACCTTCCCTCTCACTCCAGCCTGCATCTCCAACTTTCGTACTAGCCTCTTGTGTGGCACTGTATCAAAGGCTTTCTGACAATCCAAAAATATGCAGTCTGCCCACCCTTCTCTTTCTTGCCTTATTTTTGTTGCCTGGTCGTAGAATTCAAGTAACCCTGTGAGGCAGGACCTGCCATCCCTGAACCCATGTTGATGCTGTGTTACAAAGTTCCTTCGCTCCAGATGCTCCACTAGTTTTTTTTCGCACAATCTTCTCCATCAGCTTGCATGGTATGCAGGTTAGGGACACTGGCCTGTAGTTCAGTGCCTCCTGTCTATCCCCTTTCTTGTATATCGGGACTACGTTAGCTGCTTTCCAAGTATCTGGCAGTTCCCCTGTTGCCAGTGATTTGTTATACACTATGGAGAGTGGTAGGCTCAGTTCTCTTGCTCCTTCCTTTAGAACCCAAGGGGAGATTCCATCTGGGCCTATAGCCTTCGTCACGTCCAACTCTAGTAAACACTTCCTTACTTCCCCACTGGTAATCTCAAACTCTTCCAGTGGTTCCTGGTTAGCTATTCCCTCACTTACCTCTGGAATTTCTCCTTGTTCTAAGGTGAAGACCTCCTGGAATTTCTTATTCAATTCCTCACACACTTCCTTGTCATTTGTAGTGAATCCTTCCGCCCCTATCCTTAATCTCATAACCTGTTCCTTTACTGTTGTTTTTCTCCTAATGTGGCTATGCAACAATTTAGGCTGAGTCTTTGCCTTGCTTGCGATGTCATTTTCGTATTGTCTTTCTGCCTCTCTTCTCATCCTGACATATTCATTCCTGGCATTCTGGTATCTTTCTCTGCTCTCCAGTGTCCTGTTATTCCTATAGTTTCTCCATGCCCTTTTACTTTGCTGCTTAGCTAGCCTACATCTTTGATTAAACCATGGGTTTCTCATCTTCATTTCTCTGTTTTCCTTTTGGACTGGGACAAACTTGTTTGCTGCGTCCTTGCACTTCTGCGTGATGTAATCCATCATATCTTGGGCCGTCTTTCCCCTGAGCTCTGTTTCCCATGCTATATCTGTTAGGAATTTTCTTATCCCCTCATAGTTTCCCTTTCGGTATGCTAACCTTTTGGTTTCGGTATCCCTCCTCGAGTTCAATAACCCTTCTTCAATCAAGTACTCAAACACCAGTACACTGTGGTCGCTCATTCCTACTGGGTCCTCAAAACCGATTTCTCTTATGTCGGAGTCGTTCAGAGTGAAGACTAGGTCGAGTCTCGCTGGTTCGTCATTTCCTCTCATCCTTGTGGGTTCTCCGACATGCTGCGTTAAAAAGTTGCTTGTCACCACCTCCAATAGTTTGGCTCTCCACGTATCCTCGCCTCCATGCGGTTCCTTGTTCTCCCAGTCAATCTTTCCGTGATTGAAGTCGCCCATGATGAGCAGGTGGGATCTATTTCTACAGGCAGCAGAGGCTGTCCTCTCAATTATAGTGTTAACTGCCTTGTTGTTGTTTTCATACTCTTGACTGGGTCTCCTGTCATTTGGTGGAGGGTTGTATATTACTGCTACTACTATTCTTGGTCCTCCCATTGTTATGGTGCCTGCTATGTAGTCTCTGAACTCCTCACAGCCCGGGATGGCCATCTCCTTAAAACTCCATTCCCTTCTCATGAGTAGGGCCACTCCGCCTCCTCCTCTACCTTCCCTCTCTTTCCTTATTACTGTATACTCCTGGGGAAACACGGCATTCGTTATGATTCCAGAGAGTTTTGTTTCAGTGAGTCCGATTACATCTGGGTTAACTTCTTGTGCTCTTTCCCTTAGTTCACTTGTCTTGCTTGTGATCCCATCTATGTTCGAGTACATCACCCTGAAACTGACTCTCTTCTGCTTCTTTTCTGGGGGGGACCTTTGGGATCTGGGGTGAGTGGGAGCTGGGGGGACCTGGCACGGGGGGATTGGTGGAGGAGGGAGGGCTTGGGGTGGTGGGGGAGAGGGGGAGGGTACAGGGGGTGGATAAGAGGGGGAGGGTACAGGGGGTGGATAAGAGGGGGAGGGTACAGGGGGTGGATAAGAGGGGGAGGGTACAGGGGGTGGGTAAGAGAGGGAGGGTTGGGGAAGCATGGGGGGAGGAGAGGCTGTGGGGGATAGGGGAGATGGGGGGGCTTGGGGGGAGAGAAAAGGGTGGAGGGCTTGGGGGGCGTGGGGGAAAAGGGAGGGCTGAGGTGGGTGAGGAAGAGGGGAGGGTTTAGGGGAGTGGGGGAGAGGGGAAGACTTAGGTGGGGTGGGGGAGAGTGGGGGGCTTAGGGGGGAGGGGGAGAAGGGAGGGCATGGGGGTGGGAGAGACGGGAAGGCATGTGGGAGAAGGGAGGGCATGGGGGATGGGGGAGAAGGGAGGTCCTGGGGAGAGGGGTGAGGGGGAGAAGGGGGGTGAGTGGGGGGAGGGGGGTGGGTGGGGGGAGGGTGCCCTAGGTGGGTACTTAGTGGGGGGCTGACAGGGGATGGGGCAGGTTGGGTGTCTGTTGGGTAGAATTTGGGGGTGGTGCCCCAATCCCTGTGGCTGTTGCACTGTTTGAGGAGGGTTCTCCACTTCCCTCTGGGATTGTAGGGTTCTGGGTTGTGGTACTCTGATTTCCTTCTCTCTCCCTGCGCTCCTTCCTCGCGTCTGCTGTCCGTATTCTCTCTTCCCTTGTCATATCCCTCTGCAGGAATATTTTCTTGAACTTCTCTACACCTTTTAGACAACACTTCCTTGCTAGCAGTTCCTCTTTCGCGATTTCGCTCATGAAAACCACCTTTATCATTCGGTCTCTGTCCTTGTTGTACTTTCCAAGCCTGAAAACCTTTTCAACATTTCGCTCAGCTCCCTCCATCCTTACCTCTTTAAGGATCTCTTTAATCATGTTTTTGTCCTTGTCTCTCCGCTCCTTTGGTCTGGTCCCTGTTTGTTCTTCAATGCCTGCTACTACTACTGCTCTATTTCTCTCTATCAGCCGGCTAGTACATCTAGCTGCTTCCTGAGAGGAAGCCACTTCCATGGCAACTTCCTTAACCGCAGACCTAGCTTCAGGGCTCTTTTTAAGCATTTCAGCAAATGAGATCTGGGTTGTGGTGGTCCCCTCCACAGTAGCATTCCCATCTCCCTGGGGTACGGTTTGTGCCTGGTATTGTGGAAGAGTCTCCTTTAGGTATCTTATCTCCTCCTTTGCTGCCCTTAAATCATCTTGCAGGTTGGCTACTGTCTCCCTCATTACCCTCAGTCCTTCACTGAATTCATTCTGCATTTGCTGGAGTACTTCCTTCATCCAGGCTTCCTGTTCCATCCCATCCTCTGTGTTTGTTCCAGTTGTGAATTTCCTGCGTTTGGCAGTCAGAGTTCGTCTCCCTTCCATGATTTCCCTATGAGTGTGTGTGTGTGTGTGTGTGTGAGAGAGAGAGAGAGAGAGAGAGAGAGAGAGAGAGAGAGAGAGAGAGAGAGAGAGAGAGAGAGAGAGAGAGAGAGAGGGGGGGGAGGGAGAGAGAGGGGGGGAGGAAGAGAGAGAGGGGTGGGAGCGAGAGAGGGGAGGGAGAGAGAGGGGGGGAGGAAGAGAGAGAGGGGGAGGAAGAGAGAGAGGGGTGGGAGCGAGAGAGGGGAGGGAGAGAGAGAGGGGAGGGAGAGAGGGGAGGGAGAGAGGGGGTGAGGGAGAGAGAGGGGGAGGGGGAGAGAGAGGGGGGGAGGGGGAGAGAGAGGGGGGAGGGGGAGAGGGGGAGGGAGAGAGAGAGGGGGGAGGGAGAGAGAGGGGGGAGGGAGAGAGAGGGGGAGAGGGAGAGAGAGGGAGAGAGAGGGGGAGAGGGAGAGAGAGGGGGAGAGGGAGGGAGAGGGGGAGAGTGAGAGAGAGGGGGAGAGGGAGGGAGAGGGGGAGAGTGAGAGAGAGGGGGAGAGGGAGGGAGAGGGGGAGAGTGAGAGAGAGGGGGAGAGGGAGAGAGAGGGGGAGAGGGAGAGAAAGGGGGAGGGAGAGAGAGAGAGAAAAAGGGGGAGGGAGAGAGAGAGAGAGAGAGAGGGGGGGGGGGAGAGAGAGAGAGAGAGAGAGAGAGAGAGAGAGAGAGAGAGAGACAGAGAGAGGGGGGGGGAGAGAGAGAGAGGGGGGGGAGAGAGAGAGAGAGAGAGAGAGAGAGAGAGAGAGAGAGAGAGGAGGTGTGTGAGTATATGGGGAGAGGTGGAAGGTGGAAGTGAGGGAGGGGGATGGAGAGGGTGTGTGGGGGTGGGTTAGTGCGGGAGGGTACAGAGAGAGATTGTGTGTGTGTGCGTGTGTGTGTGCGCGCGTGCGTGTGTGTGTGTGTGTGTGTGTGTGTGTGTGTGTGTGTGTGTGTGTGTGTGTTTGTATGTGTGTGCGTGTGCGTGTGCGTGTGTGTGTGTGTGCGCGTGTGTGTGTGTGTGTGTGTGTGTGTGTGTGTGTGTGTGTGTGTGTGTGTGTGTGTGTGTGTTTGTATGTGTGTGTGTGTGTGTGTGTGTGTGTGTGTGTGTGTGTGTGTGTGTGTGTTGAGTGCGGGGGTGTTTGTGTATAGGGGGAGGGGTAGGGGGGTGTCTTGGGGTACTGTAAGGCGTGGGAACGTGAGGGGTGAGGGTGGGTGAGTGAGGGTGAGCGGTCACCAGTGTGTGCGTGCGTGCATGTGTGTGTGTTTACACTGGCTTGTTGTGGTGAGGAGGAGGGGTGGGGTAGGTCTAGTCAGTGGCGGTGTAATGTCACACACAGGTGTGAGAAGCTGGTACCAAGCTGAGGCTCTTGAGCTACTTTTTCGTATTTTAATTACTTATGTTCAAAGCTAATTACTATATATAAAAAAAAAAAAAAAAAAAAACACTGTACACCTTATATGACTGACTTTGAGAGGCACTCACCTCCGAGTAAGCATCCCACAGCACAATTAGGTGATTTATGAAGCGATGTCCGATATTGTTGTTGACGTCCCCGCCAGAGGTCCTCCCACGTCGTGGTCCAAAACTCTTCCCTTCGCGGCCTCTGGTGCCACCGTCTTGCCACAATCTCGTTCTTTTTCAATTTTTTTTCTTATCAAACGTTATAAGAATTCACTATGTTGCGTTATCACTGCGTTGCTGTACCTTTCATATGCCCAAAAACTATGTTTTTGGGCATATGGGCAAAAACTAGTGTGTGTGTGTGTGTGTGTGTGTGTGTGTGTGTGTGTGTGTGTGAGTGTGTATACTCACCTAGTTGTACTTGCGGGGGTTGAGCTCTGGCTCTTTGGTCCCGCCTCTCAACTGTCAATCAACTGGTGTACAGATTCCTGAGCCTACTGGGCTCTGTCATATCTACATTTGAAACTGTGTATCACTGCCTAATGCATTCCGTGTACTAACTACTCTAACACTAAAAAAATCTTTCTAACGTCTCTGTGGCTCACTTGGTTTCTAAGTTTCCACCTGTGTCCCCTTGTTCGTGTTCCACCCGTGCTGAAGAGTTTGTCTTTGTCCACCCTGTCAATTCTCCTGAGAATTTTGTAGGTGGTTATCATGTCTCCCCTTACTCTTCTGTTTTCCAGGGACGTGAGGTTCAGCTCCTTCAGTCTTTCCTCGTAGCTCATGCCTCTCAGTTTCGGGAAAAGTCTGGTGGCATACCGCTGAATCTTCTCTAACTTTGTCTTGTGTTCAACTAGATATGGACTCCAGGCAGGAGCTGCATATTCCAGGATTGGTCTGACATAAGTGGTATACAGGGTCCTGAACGATTCCTTCCACAAGTTTCTAAAGGCAGTTCTTATGTTGGCCAACATAGCATATGCCGCTGATGATATCCTTCTGATGTGGGCCTCTGGGGACAGGTTCGGTGTGATATCAACCCCCAGATCTTTCTCTCTATTTGACTCTTGCAGGATTTCCCCTCCCAGATGGTACCTTGTGTTCAGCTCCCTACACCTAATTTCATTACTTTTCACTTTCCTGAGTTAAACTTTAGCAGCCATTTTCTAGACCATTCCTCCAGTTTATCCAGGTCATCCTGTAGTCTCTGTCTATCTTCATCTGTCTTGATTCTTCTCATAATTTTTGCATCATCAGCAAACATTGAGAGGAATGAGTCTATACCCTCTGGAAGATCATATGCATATATTAGAAACAGGATGGGTCCAAGTAAAGAGGCCTGTGGGACTCCGCTGGTGAAATCTGGCCCCTTTCACAGCTGGAGAAATTGCTGACCTGGAGAGCGTGCAGAGATCCTTTACTGCTGGAATCCACTCAGTAAAACATCTAAACTATTGGGACCAACTAAAATGCCTAAATCTAATTCTCTTGAGCGCAGGCAAAGATATGCATAATTTGTACGTGGAAAATAGTAGAGGAGCTGGTGCCAAACTTGCACACAGAAATAACACCACATGAGACCAGAAGACATGGCAGGATGTGCAGAATACCCCCGTTGAAAAACAGAGGTGCAACAGGTACTCTGAGAGAGAACTCTATCAACATCAGAGGCCCGAGACTGTTCAACACGCTTCCACTACACATAAGGGACATAACTGGCCGACCAATCACAGTGTTCAAGAGAGAACTATCATCATCAGAGGCCCGAGACTGTTCAAGACGCTTCCACTACACATAAGGGACATAACTGGCCGACCAATCACAGTGTTCAAGAGAGAACTATCAACATCAGAGGCCCGAGACTGTTCAACACGCTTCCACTACACATAAGGGACATAACTGGCCGACCCCTCACAGTGTTCAAGAGAGAACTATCAACATCAGAGGCCCGAGACTGTTCAACACGCTTCCACTACACATAAGGGACATAACTGGCAGACCCCTCACAGTGTTCAAGAGAGAACTTGATAAACACCTCCAAAGGATACCTGATCAACCAGGCTGTGATTGGAACATTACTACAGGATGGCGCCAACAGGCTCCGAAGCCCTGCTGGTCTGGGGAAAGTTCCCACTTAACTTCGTGAAGGAGATAGGAGGCAAACTTGCCAGACAAGACAAGAGCGGCCACTCCCCTGTTCCAGCGCCTCAGTGTCGTGATCCAGAGAGGAAATGCCTGTTGTATCTTGGGCACGCGCCCCACTGTAGCGCTAGAAATGGTTTTGAACATTAATATATGTGTGTTTATTCTATAAATTGTAGCACATTGTAATAAAATAAATAAATCCTAATATAATACATTTTGTCTCTGTCTCATTCTTTCTCTGTTTCTGATTGTCTGGCTCTGTCTCCATCTTGTTTTGCTGTCTGTCTCACTCTATATGTTTCTTTCTCTTATAAAAATAATATAATAGTTCTCACTGACATGCAGGTGGTCTGTCGGTGGGAGGATCCTAGCAATGAAAGACATTTAAAGATATATAATAGTCTCCCTTTGGCTTTGAGAAAATGGCTAGGCTTGAGAACGCCTTGAAAGTAGAGGTAAGATCGTCTGTTTTATGGTACTATGGCCAAAGTATGATTATTAGAATTTTTATTTTTATTTTCCAGAGATCAGTGGATAATTTTTCATATTACGATATGAAAAACAGTTTTAAAATTAATATTTTTAAAATACTTAGCCAGGCATAGCTGGCAGATAGTGCGAAATTCAGCCAGTGGGGGTCAGTATGTGACCATGGCTCACTGTTCCCTCTTGAGTTATGGCAACCGCGACCAACCTATGTCCGTCCCATACCATAGACCATTCCCACTGCAAAGTTGGGTAAGGCTACCTCCAAGCGTCTGGCCTTCATCCTTGGACAAACAAACAAACATTCTCTTGAATAGACATCAATACACGGGAATCTAACAGCAAAACAACATCATATTAGAGATGTTTCAGAAGATAATTACTATCATTAAAACAATTATTTTGATTCTAATTAAAATTCCAAAGTTTGTACCTTGAGACCCGTCTTAACAGTGCCCCGTTAAGTCAAATTATTGCCAACGGGTAAAAGTTTGGAGCCCCAAATTAATGTCGGGCCGTGTTTTAGTGGTAATTATCCCAGCCTCGTAGTTTGAACACCAAGGCTGATGTATACAAGGGTCTGAAACATATATATACAAAGAGATGATATATAGAAATGACAGAAATATTCAAATGGCTGAAATGCTCAAATGGTGGAAATGTTGACGACGGACACAGAAGCTTACACGATTGATTGATTGGTGAAGATCAAGCCCCCCAAGAGGTTGCACGGGCATGAATAGCCCGTAAGAAGCTACACGGAGAAATCTAGACATTTATAAACGTGGGAAGCTCACTCTACGATTCACCTAACCCCCTTAATCGTAGGGAGCGACGAAAGGTGAGGTGATCGTTGCCTGCCTCCGGCTTCTAGCTGTCCGCCAGGTCTTACATCTTCCCTCTGGGTAAAACCATTGACCTTCCTCCATTGACCTCTTGGTCAATGGAGGACCATCAAACATTTGTATGATCGAAGCAGAATTCATCTGGATGTTGATTAATGATATCAGCTCCCGCATGACCACAGCCTCAAGCATACGAAGCCTCGTACGATCGTCGGTGTGTGTGATAGTGATCTTTCACTATATCTTGCTGATTAAGGATGTTGTTGTGGTGTTGAGAATGATGTTGCTTAATATCTCCCTCTTGCGAGTGAAGAATAAGACTCAATGTGTTTGTTGTATGTCCAATGTTGCATATAATTCGGAGCTCACAGTCTCTAGAGCTGCAGTTGTATTAATACAGTACATTAGTACACCTCAGTGTGTCACAGGAGGCAGAGATGTTGTCTCTCATAATGAGGGAAGATGTACGTAGGTTGTTAGAGTTAATGACACGACGCATCCTGGCGTTATCACTCCAAGGTTTGCAATACCTGTCAATTATGTCTCGTATTACCTTCTCATCCTTCTTGTATACCTGAGATAATTCTCTCTCTCTCTCTCTCTCATAACTCTCTCTCTCTCTCTCTCTCTCTCTCTCTCTCTCTCTCTCTCTCTCTCTCTCTCTCTCTCTCTCTCTCTCTCTCTCTCTCTCTCTCTCTCTCTCTCTCTCTCTCTCTCTCTCTCTCTCTCTCTCTCTCTCTCTCTCTCTCTCTCTCTCACTCTCTCTCTCTCTCTCTCTCTCTCTCTCTCTCTCTCTCTCTCTCTCTCACTCTCTCTCTCTCTCTCTCTCTCTCTCTCTCTCTCTCTCTCTCTCTCTCTCTCTCTCTCTCTCTCTCTCTCTCTCTCTCTCTCTCTCTCTCTCTCTCTCCATTGTTTTCTTCTGTTACACAAAAAAATATATAACATATTTTTACTGTGTATAGCTACACTGTATGGCTGTATAAATACTGTAAAAATGCAACCCGTTCTCGCACCTGCGTATAGTCAATATATAATTTATGAATAAGTGCATATGTGACATACTAATTTATTGTGAATATTTGAGTTTACCTTGAAAAGCTGAATAGAAAACACCGACCTAACCTAACCTTCTTAGTATGTTAAGATATTACAATTAGTACTGAACCTATACCAATATTGATATTACAGTTTTATAAAAATAATAAAACAAAACTAAAATATTTAAATAAATTGTAAAGTAACTCAGGACATTGTCAAATTTTGTATAAAATCTCTATTGTTTAATAAAACTGAGAAAAAAGTTAGTGCTTTGAAAAAAAATATGGGTTGGAATATGTCACATATTTACTTATTTATAAGCAAAATAGTGACTATATGTAATAAGTCATATATGTGCAGTCTTGTGCGAGAGCAGGTTGAAAAATGCTGTAAAAAAATCTACTTGTGTTCCTTGTAGTCACAGAACCATTGTAGGATGTGAGGTTAGGTTAGTTTAATTCACAGTTTGTTAAGAGAGGTTAAGCTAGTTTACAGTAGGTTAAGCAGGTTAGGTTAAGATAAACATTACTCTTTTCACTTTATATTGGCTTCCTTCTAACTAAATAGAACAGTTATAGACTATTTCAAACAACCTAGTCTCTAGAAAATGATAGTACTTTTAGTAACTAAGGGGTCGAACGTGCAAAAATAGACTGTGATAAAATCAGGAGCCGTTATGAGGCTTCGAACCTATGTGCTCAGCTGCTCACTACCAGCCAGACTGCATGGGGGGGGGGCGGGGGTGCAGACATGGTGTTAAACCCCGGGTTTGACTCCTGTGGAAGCCTCAGGGACCCCTAGAGGAATCAGCTGACTCCCAGGATGAGTTCCTTATGAGCATGTCATGGTGTAGTGGTCTCAGGCGTGTGCTTGGGAGTACCCAGAGTCCCTATTATTCCTATTAGTCCTCATGAGTTCCCTATTATTTTCATATTAATTCATCACGTTAATAGGATTTGTTTATGCACGAAAAATAGTGTGTTGCAATTGACTAGTCCAATAACCTTGTGGAGGTCAGGAAAAAACTCGTAACCTAAACTTGAGCACTGATAGGCCTAATATATATATATATATATATATATATATATATATATATATATATATATATATATGTGTGTGTGTGTGTGTGTGTGTGTGTGTGTGTGTGTGTGTGTGTGTGTGTGTGTGTGTGTGTGTGTGTGTGTGTGTGTGTGTGTGTGTGTGTGTGTGTGTGTGTGTGTGTGTGTTTGTGTGTGTGTGTATGACAGTGACAGACCACGGAGGAAGAATTGAAACAGGAATTTCCTCAAGTACTTTCGTATTTTAATAACACATCTTCAGAAGGAATTCCTTCCTTCATTAGATATAACAGATATTGGAGCCAGGTTTGATGAGAATTTTTTGGCAAATTTTCCATGTTTTAAATCGGCCGTTTTGGGTTAAATAAATCAGGCAAAATGTGGTATGTATGAAATGTCTGATATCAATTGCACATCTATATGGACATATTTATTTTTTTAAAATACGTTTCAGTGGTTTACGAAACATCAGAGCTCGATTTATTTAATATTTCCCTGAACATGTAACAACAGAAATTCTTAATTGGCTTCAAAACATTCAAATTCAGATCAAAGAGCTTCAAAATGTCAGTGAATAATTTAGTTCAAATGACTTTGGAGTGAACGTTTGCAACATTGAACGTTATTTGTGAGTACGTGAACGTTAGTTAATGACCACATTAAGAGAACGCGGTGTAGTTAAATTGCTTGCGTTTATTTCTTCCTATTGTGGTCATTGTATTTTGGGGGGTCGGAATTGTGTTGTGTTTGTGTGGTGGTGGAGTTGTGTTTGTGTGGTGGTGGTGTGTTTGTGTGGTGGTGGTGTGTTTGTGTGGTGGTGGTGTTGTGTTTGTGTGGTGGTGGTGGTGTTGTGTTTGTGTGGTGGTGGTGGTGTTGTGTTTGTGTTGTGGTGGTGTGTTTGTGTGGTGGTGGTGTTGTGTTTGTGTGGTGGTGGAGTTGTGTTTGTGTGGTGGTGGTGTGTTTGTGTGGTGGTGGTGTTGTGTTTGTGTGGTGGTGGAGTTGTGTTTGTGTGGTGGTGGTGTGTTTGTGTGGTGGTGGTGTTGTGTTTGTGTGGTGGTGGTGTGTTTGTGTGGTGGTGGTGTTGTGTTTGTGTGGTGGTGGAGTTGTGTTTGTGTGGTGGTGGTGTGTTTGTGTGGTGGTGGAGTTGTGTTTGTGTGGTGGTGGTGTGTTTGTGTGGTGGTGGTGTTGTGTTTGTGTGGTGGTGGTGTTGTGTTTGTGTGGTGGTGGTGGTGTTGTGTTTGTGTGGTGGTGGTGTTGTGTTTGTGTGGTGGTGGTGTTGTGTTTGTGTGGTGGTGGTGGAGTTGTGTTTGTGTGGTGGTGTTGTGTTTGTGTGGTGGTGGTGGTGTTGTGTTTGTGTGGTGGTGGTGTTGTGTTTGTGTGGTGGTGGTGTTGTGTTTGTGTGGTGGTGGTGGAGTTGTGTTTGTGTGGTGGAGTTGTGTTTGTGTGGTGGTGTTGTGTTTGTGTGGTGGTGGTGGTGTTGTGTTTGTGTGGTGGTGGTGTTGTGTTTGTGTGGTGGTGGTGTTGTGTTTGTGTGGTGGTGGTGGTGTTGTGTTTGTGTGGTGGTGGTGTTGTGTTTGTGTGGTGGTGGTGTTGTGTTTGTGTGGTGGTGGTGGAGTTGTGTTTGTGTGGTGGAGTTGTGTTTGTGTGGTGGTGTTGTGTTTGTGTGGTGGTGGTGGTGTTGTGTTTGTGTGGTGGTGGTGTTGTGTTTGTGTGGTGGTGGTGTTGTGTTTGTGTGGTGGTGGTGGTGTTGTGTGGTGGTGGTGTTGTGTTTGTGTGGTGGTGGTGTCAACCCGTTCTCACACAAGACAGCACATATATGACTTAATGCTTAAAGTCAATATGTTGAATATGAATTAGTAAATATGTGATATATTCCCAGTTACTTTTTTTTACCAAGGCCCAAACTCTTCCTCACGTACCAATTTACGTGTCACAGTACCCGTCCGTCAACATAGATAGCAGAATATTCGTGATTGGTTCAATTATAAGGAAAATTGTAGTTTTCAGGTCCCACATGGGTTGTGAAATTTACCTACTGTTGTCCATGCTCTTATAATATTACAGATCAGCTATATCCTATTGAAGGCTCGTAGTTTTGTTTTGAGAAATATTAGTTGTTCTTAGTAAATTATAATAAGCACTATAAATTATTACATAGAATAACAGTGCTTCACCAATCAATATTATATACCATAGTTTGGCTTTAAAAATCTTTAAAGAATGTTTTGTAGGAACGCTAACAGAAAACGATGTTACATATGAATGTCTATGGGGTAAACTACTGCAAACAGGACGGTATTGTGTCTACTATACCAACTATAGCTAGGATGGGTATATTGTCACCTACCGCCTGTTAGGTGGGAAAGGGGTCCAATACCACCCACAGGATGGGTATGAGGGTCACATCCACCCACAGGATGAGTATGGGGATCACATCCACCCACAGGAAGGGTATGGGGTCCAATACCACCCACAGGATGAGTATGGCGTCCACTACAACCCACAGGATGGGTATGGGGCTCCAACCACCCATAGAATGGGTATGGGGCTCCAACCACAAATAAAATGGGTATAGGGTCCAATAACACCCACTGGATGTTTAAGGCGTCCATTGCCGCGCGTCGAGCTCGAAAACCGCAGCATTCATCTCAGAACCATGCCTATTTCACACAGATTCCTTAATAAACGTAAGAGTTTTATATGTCACAAGAAAGATAGAAATATAAGTTTCATTCTAAATACCTTACCATGGGCATATTTAAATTTAAAGCGAAGATACGTGTACTTTTATAATAGCCGAGCTTTAACCCCGGACAGATTGATCGACCGAGCAACTCTCTCTCAGAACAATGTTTATTTCACGTGAATTCGTTAATAAACATATATGTTTTATATGTCTCAAGAAAGGCAGACATATAAGCTTCACTTTAAACACTTTACCATAGACATATTTAAAGTTCTAATGAAGATACATGTATTTTAAAAATTACGGAGCTCCCACCCCGTACAGACTGAACGACAGAGCAACTCTCTCTCAGATCAATGTTTATTTCACGTAAATTCGTTAATAAACACAAATGTTTTATATGTCTTAAGCAAGATAGAAATAAGAGCTTCATTTTCAATACATTACAATAGACATATTTATAGCTCAAGTGAAGATACATATGTTTTTATAGTAGCGCTCAGTAGCTTGTCGGGCATGGAGTGCAGACGCCTACGCACTTGCCGATATATTGTATAATTATCAAAGATACGCTAATAAAGCCTAAAATCTTATATGCCTCCAGAAAGACCGAGATATGAACATTATTATGATTTCACCAAATGAAATATATCATGTTCGAGAACAAAGATATATCAATTTTAAATTAAGTTTTGACTCTTTGCTCGGGCGAGAGAGAGGGAGCGACTCTCGCCCCATCTATTGGAGATTCTGTCCACTAAAGACCCAAAGCTACTCAAACCCTCCTAGCATTATTTAAGTAATGAAGTAATATGGTATATTTACTATAATGTGGGTGCTGAATGCAGAACATGAGAAAACATATATTTACTCCAAACTAATATGATTTCATTATGAAATAAGTAAATAAGTAGCATCAAAGGAAGTCGACGGTCCAAGCGTCAATGTTGTGGAACGACTTATCCAAGATATATCGTTGTTTGGAAAGTGTTTGTTGGCATATCCAGTTGTCGCACTTCTCTGCACAAATTATCACAAATTTAAATTATAATGTTAACAAGTAGAATACGTATTTTTAATAAAATCTAACATAGCTAGCCAGAAAACATTTAACATTTATTAAAAAAATATATGTTTGGAAGTTAAATCGACTTCATAGGACAATTAATTAATAGTGTTGTTATATATACTCGTTATTCGTTGACATGCGTTCGCTACTTAAACTACCATGTACTGTACTTATGTGAAATCTCCCATGTCTCTTCGCTCATCTCACCGAACCCTACAGGCTCTGTGATATATTGCTTAATTAATTGAGATTCACAAATAAAGCTTATAATTGTATATGTTATCAAAAAGGCAGAGCTTATTTTAGTTCATTTATTATGCACCCCATACCCATCCTATGGGCGATAGTGGAGTGTTACAGAGGCGCATAATGGGCTCAGGGACTGAGCCCCACAATTCATATAGCCAAGGAAGTTATAATCTTAATAAGCTAGTTACAAAAGTCAATGCACATTGTCACATCAACAATGGGCTCGAGACCGACCACAAGTACAGTTTATAATTTAAGCAACTGACATATATGGAGGGCTAGTGTCACAATTGATTTGTTTATCCTACACATAACCCCCTCTCCCCCATCCAATGGGCAGCGGTGGATAGGTTACAATCAAGTCGTTTTTTGCGTTTTATTCAGAGATTAGATCTTATTGGGTGAGGAAAGATATTCATATTTTAAAGAAGGCTTCTTGGCTGATGCTCTCCATTGATGGAAAATCTACAACCTTTTGAAAATCAATGTTAGTTTGATCTAATATTGTAATTAACGCAGTTACCTGATGTTATTCTTCACCTATATCTTTTTCTGGTTAATCCCTATTTACATTATGCAGTTCAGGCTTCGTCGCCAGACTATAGTTTTTAGTTTAGTTAATTTATCACATAATGGGTTCAGGGACTGAACACACAATATATTTATCTAAGCAAGTTACAATCTTGAGGAGCTAGCCACAAAATTCATAACACATCGTCACATCAACAACATGGGTTCGAGATCGACCACAAGTACAGTTTCTAAATTAAGCAAATGCCATAAGTGGAGAGCTAGTGTCACAATTGATATGTTTGTCCTGCACATTTCCACAGTGGTTTGCTTGGGTTCTTTTAATTATCTTAGATACCATTGAAGAGAACCTCCTAGGTACTATACTGTATATATGCTGGTAAGAAGTATAATTATCCTGAGAAATCGTGTAAATTATGTTGTACGAGTGCTTCCAGTTAAGTAACATAGTTCATTTGTGTGCGCGTGCTTGAATAGGAAATGTTATCCCCCCCCCCACCCCCCATTGTAAATATTTGTGGGTTTCAGACCATACGGCCACGGCTTACCCTCGCCGCGGTCGAGGGTAAGAACACCGGATGTATACCCAGTATTACAAGTAAACATTAGCAATAACAATTATGGAAAGTTCCTTCACCTATACATAGACAAGAGACTGAACTTCAGCACCCACATACAACACATAAGGGGATGCTCTGAGAGAGAGAGAGAGAGAGAGAGAGAGAGAGAGAGAGAGAGAGAGAGAGAGAGAGAGAGAGAGGGAGAGTAAAATTATCCACTGAGGTCTGATTAAGTCCTTTTGGGGACCTTAATCATTAGGACGTCCAATGATTAACGCAAAGTGAAGCGTATTCAGATGGTATATTGACAACATTCAGCATATCTCATAATGACCTAGTAGTACTTGGTGCACAAATACCTTTTCCATAGGAATCGCAAAACATAATTAAACACAACTGTACCGTACAGTGTTATATATTTATTTCAGTTTGAACAATTTTTAACATTAACATTCCAACATTCATTTTAGCAAGTTCTCTCATAATGACGTGTGGGTTAGCAATGTCAAAGGCTGACTTAAGATCTAGGAAAGTGGTATATGACCTATCAGTATGCAGGGTGAGGAATGTGGTAATACAGTGATGTACACTCTTTCCATGCATAAAGCCATATATCTGGGGAGACAACATATTATTAATTTTGTAAAGGAGACGGTTGAGAACCATCTTCTCAAGACACTTATAGAGACAACTAGTGAGGGAGACTGGGCATAAAGCACTCGGCTGGTGAGGTTTAGGAATGGGAATAATAACACTGTTGGTCCATGACTTAGGAAGCTCCCCAGTTACATAGCTCATATTATACAATTGAAGAAAGATATTCCTTGGAACTAGCAGAAGCATAAGCAGTATGCCGTAAGTAGCTCCATCCTCCCCGGGTGATGTAGCTTTGCCTTTATGTAGAGCAGAATCTAGTTTGTATTCAGTAAAAAGCATGTCACAGTCATCCTCTTGATGAAGCATGAAGTCAAGGAACCTTGCTCTATCAGTATATCTATCATTTAATTCATTCTGTGAGGGTAGAGGAAGACTGTCAAAGCTGGAAGTCGTGGCCCAAGCATCAACAAGATCATTTGCTCTGTGCAGAGGATTAGGGTACGAGATCTCTGCAGCATTTTTCCATTTGATCTTGTTGATATCCTTCCATGCCCGACTTAGTGGCGTGTGAGAATTGAGACCACGGACAAAAGTTTCCCAGTCTGTCTGCCTCAGCTCCACCATACGTTCCCTGGCCTTAGCCAGAGCCGCTTGAAAGAGCCGAAGCATTTCAGCAGTGCGGGTCCTTCTACAAGCTAGTCCAATTATTCTGGCAGTGCGTTTTAGTGCATGCAATTTAGAATCATTATAATAAGCATAAGTGCTATGACCAGTGTAATTTGGGTTACGTGGCCTGGACGATGAATCAAGTGATTCTATAAACTGCTCGATAGTACCTGTGAGCTCATTGTTAAAATCTTCAACTGATGAAGGCTCAGATGAACTGCACCAATCTGACACACATGAGCAACAAGATTGTCTCGTTGATCGATGGGCACAGCCAGCCTCTTCCGCTTGAACACTCCGCCAGGGAGGATAGAGCTTCCGATGCTTACAGTGGCTAATATGGCCAGATGATCAGACGCCATAACTGGCACTATTGACGAGGCGCACACGGTGTGGGAGACGTTGACACCGAGACATAGATCAAGAATACCTCCGTAGATATGCGTTGGTTCAAGGTCACCCACAATCTGTGCATCATCGTGACTACCTAATAGTGACACCAGTTGGTTGCCGTTACGATTACTGAACTGCGAATTACCAATGTTCCTATGGCTAGCGTTATAATCACCTCTAATGATTGTAGGCTCAGTCTGAATACAGATAGGAAGGTCAGCATAATTAAAGTTACAAGGAGTCGATTATTTAGTACATAGTTGTTTTTCTCTTTAACTGGATGATAGAGGGGGAGTCTTTAACGTGATTGGGAATACATACATACACACATGCATACATACATACATACATACATACATACATACATACATACATACATACATACATACATACATACATACATACATACATACATACATACATACATACATACACACATGCATACATACATACATACATACATACATACATACATACATACATACATACATACATACATACATACATACATACATACATACACACATGCATACATACATACATGCATACATACATACATACATACATACATACATACATACATACATACATACATACATACATACATACATACATACATACATACATACATACATACATACATACATACACACATGCATACATACATACATACATACATGCATACATACATACATACATACACACATGCATACATACATACACACATGCATACATACATACATACATGCATACATACATACATACATACATACATACACACATGCATACATACATACATACATACATACATACATACATACATACATACATACATACATACATACATACACACATACATACATACATACATACATACATACATACATACATACATACATACATACATACATACATACATACATACATACATACATACATACATACATACATACATACATACATGCGTACATACATACATACATACATACATACATACATACATACATACATACATACATACATACATACATACATACATACATACATACGTATATAAATACATGCGTATATACATGCGTATATAAATACATACATACATGTGTATATACATGCATATATAAATACATACATACATGCATGCATGCGTACATACATCCATCCATCTATACATACATGCATACATACATACATACATACATACATACATACATACATACATACATACATACATACATACATACATGCATGCATGCGTACATACATACATCCATCTATCCATACATACATACATACATACATGCATACATACATACATACATACATACATACATACATACATACATACATACATACATACATGCATACATACATGCATGCATACATACATGCATGCATACATACATGCATGCATACATACATACATGCATGCATGCGTACATACATACATCTATCCATTCATACATGCATACATACATACATACATACATGCATACATACATACATACATACATACATACATACATACATACATACATACATACACGTCCAGTCAGCATATAGCTATTTCGGGACAAAATCCAATACAGTTTATATTGGTGAGACGCCACTGTGATGAGGAGTTTAAATATCACAGGAACTGTAGGTTAATGTGTGACATAAGTGAGGTTAGATGAGGCATCTACAAGCATCAGCTGGAGGCTGATGGAGTGTTGTGGAGGCTGCTGGTACTATGTCCAGATGTTGGAGGGTGGATTTGACTCTCCCACCCTCCCTCCCCCTCCCCCCCCACATTGACCGCAGTACGTCTAAGGTTACTTTCCACTCTCGCTTACCAAGGGTATAACCCCCCCCCCCCAACACACACACATGCATCAGATTCTTAACTTACAATATTTATTATTTACCAATTTTTGTTACTACACTGACTCTCAATTTCACAATATTGTATAAACTTTGATGAATCGCTCGTCTATGGGTCATCCAATAATGCTAGCAGACTTCTAGATGTTACCACTGCTAGGTTTAGGCTCGGCTACAAGTACCTCTGGAAGTTTGTAACATCTGATGATCTAGATTTGACTAAATGTAAACTCTGTCAGCAGAACTATTCGCATACTTTGAATCATTATATAATGGAATGTGAAAAATAGCGGAATTTAAAGATAACAACATCAATAGTGTCCATGAAATGTGTAAGTACTTCATTCATAATGATGTGCTGCTCGAAATCTTAGCGAAGTATCCAAAATTTGCTTACTGTAGGTAATGCATACACATGACTGTAAAGCTGCCGCCCAGTTGGGTGGGTGTGGAGCACATGACTGTAAAGCTGCCGCCCAGTTGGGTGGGTGTCGAGCACATGACTGTAAAGCAGCCGCCCAGTTGGGTGGGTGTGGAGCACATGACTGTAAAGCAGCCGCCCAGTTGGGTGGGTGTGGAGCACATGACTGTAAAGCTGCCGCCCAGTTGGCTGGGTGTGGAGCACATGACTGTAAAGCTGCCGCCCAGTTGGGTGGGTGTGGAGCACATGACTGTAAAGCTGCCGCCCAGTTGGGTGGGTGTGGAGCACATGACTGTAAAGCTGCCGCCCAGTTGGCTGGGTGTGGAGCACATGACTGTAAAGCTGCCGCCCAGTTGGCTGGGTGTGGAGCACATGACTGTAAAGCTGCCGCCCAGTTGGGTGGGTGTGGAGCACATGACTGTAAAGCTGCCGCCCAGTTGGGTGGGTGTGGAGCACATGACTGTAAAGCTGCCGCCCAGTTGGCTGGGTGTGGAGCACATGACTGTAAAGCTGCCGCCCAGTTGGGTGGGTGTGGAGCACATGACTGTAAAGCTGCCGCCCAGTTGGGTGGGTGTGGAGTACATGACTGTAAAGCTGCCGCCCAGTTGGCTGGGTGTGGAGCACATGACTGTAAAGCTGCCGCCCAGTTGGCTGGGTGTGGAGCACATGACTGTAAAGCTGCCGTCCAGTTGGGTGGGTGTGGAGCACATGACTGTAAAGCTGCCGCCCAGTTGGCTGGGTGTGGAGCACATGACTGTAAAGCTGCCGCCCAGTTGGCTGGGTGTGGAGCACATGACTGTAAAGCTGCCGCCCAGTTGGCTGGGTGTGGAGCACATGACTGTAAAGCTGCCGCCCAGTTGGGTGGGTGTGGAGCACATGACTGTAAAGCTGCCGCCCAGTTGGCTGGGTGTGGAGCACATGACTGTAAAGCTGCCGCCCAGTTGGGTGGGTGTGGAGCACATGACTGTAAAGCTGCCGCCCAGTTGGGTGGGTGTGGAGTACATGACTGTAAAGCTGCCGCCTAGTTGGCTGGGTGTGGAGCACATGACTGTAAAGCTGCCGCCCAGTTGGGTGGGTGTGGAGCACATGACTGTAAAGCTGCCGCCCAGTTGGGTGGGTGTGGAGCACATGACTGTAAAGCTGCCGCCCAGTTGGGTGGGTGTGGAGCAAGACTAGTAACTGTGCGACTCCTCATAAATGTAAAGTGCCTTGTATAGTGACTGTTGTGAGCCTCTTGTTGAATCACTTGTGACACAAAAGATTACTGATGTGTGTATTTGTGTGGGTGATTAAATATGTATGTGTATGTATATATGTATACGTATGAATATGTACATGTATGCATAAGTATGTGTACATTAATAATTTTGTAACTAGCGTCAAAAGATTGTTATTTGCTTAGCTAAACGAACTAGAGGGTTCAGTTCCTGAACCGATTATGTGCCTCTGTAATCCTTTACACTACCGCCCACGGGATGTGTATTATGGGGTGCATAATAAAGAAAGAAAATGAATGGACCGAACCCCACAAATCATTTAGCTAAGCAAGTTACAATCTTGATGAGCTAGTTACAAAATTCACTATAAGTCGTCACATCATAAATGGGTTCGAGATGGACCACAAGTAGTGCATTACATAATTTATCAGTATTGTGCAGCCTGTGATCCCCGCCTGGCTGGATACTGATACCTAGGTAATTTTTATGTGTCCGGACACCGGCGATAAGGTGATATTATTTATTTAACTTAAGATATATATATTTTTAAATGTTGTCACATTAACGGCTACATCTTCCTTTCTTCTGACATATAGATTTTTAAGATTAATTAAAATATATGGAAACTAATTATACAATTTATTGGCTGGTGTGCAGGGCTTCACACTATCAGAGCTAGCCATCAAGTAACTATCAAAACGCATATATCTTCGTTTTCACTTCAGTTATATTTATGACAAAGGATTTTAAATGTAGCCTATATTTCTACCTTTCAGATGACATAAATACTTTCGTTAATTACAATATTAGATCAAACTAACATTGATTTTCAAAAGGTTGTAGATTTTCCATCAATGGAGAGCATCAGCCAAGAAGCCTTCTTTAAAATATGAATATCTTTCCTCACCCAATAAGATCTAATCTCTGAATAAAACGCAAAAAACGACTTGATTGTAACCTATCCACCGCTGCCCATTGGATGGGGGAGAGGGGGTTATGTGTAGGATAAACAAATCAATTGTGACACTAGCCCTCCATATATGTCAGTTGCTTAAATTATAAACTGTACTTGTGGTCGGTCTCGAGCCCATTGTTGATTTGACAATGTGCATTGACTTTTGTAACTAGCTTATCAAGATTATAACTTCCTTGGCTATATGAATTGTGGGGCTCAGTCCCTGAGCCCATTATGCGCCTCTGTAACACTCCACTATCGCCCATAGGATGGGTATGGGGTGCATAATAAATGAACTAAAATAAGCTCTGCCTTTTTGATAACATATACAATTATAAGCTTTATTTGTGAATCTCAATTAATTAAGCAATATATCACAGAGCCTGTAGGGTTCGGTGAGATGAGCGAAGACATCATGGGAGATTTCACATAAGTACAGTACATGGTAGTTTAAGTAGCGAACGCATGTCAACGAATAACGAGTATATATAACAACACTATTGTCCTATGAAGTCGATTTAACTTCCAAACATATATTTTTTTAATAAATGTTAAATGTTTTCTGGCTAGCTATGTTAGATTTTATTAAAAATACGTATTCTACTTGTTAACATTATAATTTAAATTTGTGATAATTTGTGCAGAGAAGTGCGACAACTGGATATGCCAAATAACACTTTCCAAACAACGATATATCTTGGATAAGTCGTTCCACAACATTGACGCTTGGACCGTCGACTTCCTTTGATGCTACTTATTTACTTATTTCATAATGAAATTATATTAGTTTGGAGTAAATATATGTTTTCTCATGTTCTGCATTCAGGACCCACATTATAGTAAATATACCATATTACTTCATTACTTAAATAATGCTAGGAGGGTTTGAGTAGCTTTGGGTCTTTAGTGGACAGAATCTCCAATAGATGGGGCGAGAGTCGCTCCCTCTCTCTCGCCCGAGCATTGTCGAAACTTAATTTAAAATTGATATATCTTTGTTCTCGAACATGATATATTTCATTTGGTGAAATCATAATAATGTTCATATCTCGGTCTTTCTGGAGGCATATAAGATTTTAGGCTTTATTAGCGTATCTTTGATAATTATACAATATATCGGCAAGTGCGTAGGCGTCTGCACTCCATGCCCGACAAGCTACTGAGCGCTACTATAAAAACATATGTATCTTCACTTGAGCTATAAATATGTCTATTGTAATGTATTGAAAATGAAGCTCTTATTTCTATCTTGCTTAAGACATATAAAACATTTGTGTTTATTAACGAATTTACGTGAAATAAACATTGATCTGAGAGAGAGTTGCTCTGTCGTTCAGTCTGTACGGGGTGGGAGCTCCGTAATTTTTAAAATATATGTATCTTCATTAGAACTTTAAATATGTCTATGGTAAAGTGTTTAAAGTGAAGCTTATATGTCTGCCTTTCTTGAGACATATAAAACATATATGTTTATTAACGAATTCACGTGAAATAAACATTGTTCTGAGAGAGAGTTGCTCGGTCGATCAATCTGTCCGGGGTTAAAGCTCGGCTATTATAAAAGTACACGTATCTTCGCTTTAAATTTAAATATGCCCATGGTAAGGTATTTAGAATGAAGCTTATATTTCTATCTTTCTTGTGACATATAAAACTCTTACGTTTATTAAGGAATCTGTGTGAAATAGGCATGGTTCTGAGATGAATGCTGCGGTTTTCGAGCTCGACGCGCGGCAATGGACGCCTTAAACATCCAGTGGGTGTTATTGGACCCTATACCCATTTTATTTGTGGTTGGAGCCCCATACCCATTCTATGGGTGGTTGGAGCCCCATACCCATCCTGTGGGTTGTAGTGGACGCCATACTCATCCTGTGGGTGGTATTGGACCCCATACCCTTCCTGTGGGTGGATGTGATCCCCATACTCATCCTGTGGGTGGATGTGACCCTCATACCCATCCTGTGGGTGGTATTGGACCCCTTTCCCACCTAACAGGCGGTAGGTGACAATATACCCATCCTAGCTATAGTTGGTATAGTAGACACAATACCGTCCTGTTTGCAGTAGTTTACCCCATAGACATTCATATGTAACATCGTTTTCTGTTAGCGTTCCTACAAAACATTCTTTAAAGATTTTTAAAGCCAAACTATGGTATATAATATTGATTGGTGAAGCACTGTTATTCTATGTAATAATTTATAGTGCTTATTATAATTTACTAAGAACAACTAATATTTCTCAAAACAAAACTACGAGCCTTCAATAGGATATAGCTGATCTGTAATATTATAAGAGCATGGACAACAGTAGGTAAATTTCACAACCCATGTGGGACCTGAAAACTACAATTTTCCTTATAATTGAACCAATCACGAATATTCTGCTATCTATGTTGACGGACGGGTACTGTGACACGTAAATTGGTACGTGAGGAAGAGTTTGGGCCTTGGTAAAAAAAGTAACTGGGAATATATCACATATTTACTAATTCATATTCAACATATTGACTTTAAGCATTAAGTCATATATGTGCTGTCTTGTGTGAGAACGGGTTGGGTGGTGTTGTGGTGGTGGTGTGTTTGTGTGGTGGTGGTGTTGTTGTGTTTGTGTGGTGGTGGTGTTGTGTTTGTTGGTGGTGGTGTTGTGTTTGTGTGGTGGTGGTGTTGTGGTGGTGTTGTGTTTGTGTGGTGGTGGAGTTGTGTTTGTGTGGTGGTGGTGTGTTTGTGTGGTGGTGGTGTTGTGTTTGTGTGGTGGTGGTGGTGTTGTGTTTGTGTGGTGGTGGTGTTGTGGTGGTGTTGTGGTGGTGTTGTGGTGGTGTTGTGTTTGTGTGGTGGTGGTGTTGTGTTTGTGTGGTGGTGGTGGTGTTGTGTTTGTGTGGTGATGGTGTTGTGTTTGTGTGGTGGTGGTGTTGTGGTGGTGTTGTGTTTGTGTGGTGGTGGTGGTGTTGTGTTTGTGTGGTGGTGGTGGTGTTGTGTTTGTGTGGTGGTGGTGGTGTTGTGTTTGTACTCACCTAATTGTGCTTGCGGGGGTTGAGCTCTGGCTCTTTGGTCCCGCCTCTCAACCGTCAATCAACTGGTGTACAGATTCCTGAGCCTATTGGGCTCTATCATATCTACACTTGAAACTGTGTATGGAGTCAGCCTCCACCACATCACTTCCTAATGCATTCCATTTGCTAACTACTCTGACACTGAAAAAGTTCTTTCTAACGTCTCTGTGGCTCATTTGGGTACTCAGCTTCCACCTGTGTCCCCTTGTTCGCGTCCCACCAGTGTTGAATAGTTCATCCTTGTTTACCCGGTCGATTCCCCTGAGGATTTTGTAGGTTGTGATCATGTCCCCCCTTACTCTTCTGTCTTCCAGTGTCGTGAGGTGCATTTCCCGCAGCCTTTCCTCATAACTCATGCCTCTTAGTTCTGGGACTAGTCTAGTAGCATACCTCTGGACTTTTTCCAGCTTCGTCTTGTGCTTGACAAGATACGGGCTCCATGCTGGGGCCGCATACTCCAGGATTGGTCTTACATATGTGGTGTACAAGATTCTGAATGATTCCTTACACAGGTTCCTGAACGCCGTTCTGATGTTAGCCAGCCTCGCATATGCCGCAGACGTTATTCTCTTTATGTGGGCTTCAGGAGACAGGTTTGGTGTGATATCAACTCCTAGATCTTTCTCTCTGTCTGTTTCATTAAGTACTTCATCTCCTATTCTGTATCCTGTGCCTGGCCTCCTGTTTCCACTGCCTAGTTTCATTACTTTGCATTTACTCGGGTTGAACTTCAACAGCCATTTGTTGGACCATTCACTCAGTCTATCAAGGTCATCTTGTAGCCTCCTACTATCATCCTCTGTTTCAATCCTCCTCATAATTTTTGCATCGTCGGCAAACATTGAGAGGAACGAATCTATACCCTCTGGGAGATCATTTACATATACCAGAAACAGTATAGGTCCAAGGACTGACCCCTGCGGGACTCCACTTGTGACGTCTCGCCAATCTGAGGCCTCACCCCTCACACAGACTCGTTGTCTCCTGTTGCTTAGGTATTCCTCTATCCACCGGAGTACCTTCCCTCTCACTCCAGCCTGCATCTCCTACTTTCGCACTAGCCTCTTGTGTGGTACTGTATCAAAGGCTTTCTGACAATCCAAAAATATGCAGTCTGCCCACCCTTCTCTTTCTTGCCTTATTTTTGTTGCCTGGTCGTAGAATTCAAGTAACCCTGTGAGGCAGGACCTGCCATCCCTGAACCCATGTTGATGCTGTGTTACAAAGTTCCTTCGCTCCAGATGCTCCACTAGTTTTTTTCGCACAATCTTCTCCATCAGCTTGCATGGTATGCAGGTTAGGGACACTGGCCTGTAGTTCAGTGCCTCCTGTCTATCCCCTTTCTTGTATATCGGGACTACGTTAGCTGCTTTCCAAATATCTGGCAGTTCCCCTGTTGCCAGTGATTTGTTATACACTATGGAGAGTGGTAGGCTCAGTTCTCTTGCTCCTTCCTTTAGAACCCAAGGGGAGATTCCATCTGGGCCTATAGCCTTCGTCACGTCCAACTCTAGTAAACACTTCCTTACTTCCCCACTGGTAATCTCAAACTCTTCCAGTGGTTCCTGGTTAGCTATTCCCTCACTTACCTCTGGAATTTCTCCTTGTTCTAAGGTGAAGACCTCCTGGAATTTCTTATTCAATTCCTCACACACTTCCTTGTCATTTGTAGTGAATCCTTCCGCCCCTATCCTTAATCTCATAACCTGTTCCTTTACTGTTGTTTTTCTCCTAATGTGGCTATGCAACAATTTAGGCTGAGTCTTTGCCTTGCTTGCGATGTCATTTTCGTATTGTCTTTCTGCCTCTCTTCTCATCCTGACATATTCATTCCTGGCATTCTGGTATCTTTCTCTGCTCTCCAGTGTCCTGTTATTCCTATAGTTTCTCCATGCCCTTTTACTTTGCTGCTTAGCTAGCCTACATCTTTGTGTGGTGGTGGTGTTGTGGTGGTGTTGTGTTTGTGTGGTGGTGGTGTTGTGGTGGTGTTGTGTTTGTGTGGTGGTGGTGGTGTTGTGTTTGTGTGGTGGTGGTGATGTGGTGGTGTTGTGGTGGTGTGGTGGTGGTGTTGTGGTGGTGTTGTGGTGGTGTTGTGGTGGTGTTGTGGTGGTGTTGTGTTTGTGTGGTGGTGGTGTTGTGTTTGTGTGGTGGTGGTGGTGTTGTGGTGGTGTTGTGGTAATGTTGTGGTGGTGTTGTGGTGGTGTTGTGTTTGTGTGGTGGTGGTGTTGTGTTTGTGTGGTGGTGGTGATGTGGTGGTGTTGTGGTAGTGTTGTGTTTGTGTGGTGGTGGTGTTGTGTTTGTGTGGTGGTGGTGTTGTGTTTGTGTGGTGGTGGTGGTGTTGTGTTTGTGTGGTGGTGGTGTTGTGTTTGTGTAGTGGTGGTGTTGTGGTGGTGTTGTGGTAGTGTTGTGTTTGTGTGGTGGTAGTGTTGTGTTTGTGTGGTGGTGGTGTTGTGGTGGTGTTGTGGTAGTGTTGTGTTTGTGTGGTGGTGGTGTTGTGTTTGTGTGGTGGTGGTGTTGTGGTGGTGTTGTGGTGGTGTTGTGTTTGTGTGGTGGTGGTGGTGATGTGGTGGTGTTGTGGTAGTGTTGTGTTTGTGTGGTGGTAGTGTTGTGTTTGTGTGGTGGTGGTGTTGTGTTTGTGTGGTGGTGGTGTTGTGGTGGTTTTGTGTTTGTGTGGTGGTGGTGGTGATGTGGTGGTGTTGTGGTAGTGTTGTGTTTGAGTGGTGGTGGTGTTGTGTTTGTGTGGTGGTGGTGTTGTGGTGGTGTTGTGGTAGTGTTGTGTTTGTGTGGTGGTGGTGGTGTTGTGTTTGTGTGGTGGTGGTGTTGTGTTTGTGTGGTGGTAGTGTTGTGTTTGTGTGGTGGTGGTGTTGTGTTTGTGTGGTGGTGGTGTTGTGGTGGTGTTGTGTTTGTGTGGTGGTGGTGGTGATGTGGTGGTGTTGTGGTAGTGTTGTGTTTGTGTGGTGGTAGTGTTGTGTTTGTGTGGTGGTGGTGGTGATGTGGTGGCGTTGTGGTAGTGTTGTGTTTGAGTGGTGGTGGTGTTGTGTTTGTGTGGTGGTGGTGTTGTGGTGGTGTTGTGGTAGTGTTGTGTTTGTGTGGTGGTTGTGGTGTTGTGTTTGTGTGGTGGTGGTGTTGTGTTTGTGTGGTGGTAGTGTTGTGTTTGTGTGGTGGTGGTGTTGTGTTTGTGTGGTGTTGTGTTTGTGTAGTGGTGGTGTTGTGTTTGTGTGGTGGTGGTGTTGTGTTTGTGTGGTGGTGGTGTTGTGGTGGTGTTGTGGTGGTTTTGTGTTTGTGTGGTGGTGGTGGTGATGTGGTGGCGTTGTGGTAGTGTTGTGTTTGAGTGGTGGTGGTGTTGTGTTTGTGTGGTGGTGGTGTTGTGGTGGTGTTGTGGTAGTGTTGTGTTTGTGTGGTGGTTGTGGTGTTGTGTTTGTGTGGTGGTGGTGTTGTGTTTGTGTGGTGGTGGTGTTGTGTTTGTGTGGTGTTGTGTTTGTGTAGTGGTGGTGTTGTGTTTGTGTGGTGGTGGTGTTGTGTTTGTGTGGTGGTGGTGTTGTGTTTGTGTGGTGGTGGTGGTGTTGTGTTTGTGTGGTGGTGGTGGTGTTGTGTTTGTGTAGTGGTGGTGTTGTGTTTGTGTGGTGGTGGTGGTGTGTTTGTGTGGTGGTGGTGTTGTGTTTGTGTAGTGGTGGTGGTGTTGTGTTTGTGTGGTGGTGGTGGTGTTGTGTTTGTGTGGTGGTGGTGTTGTGTTTGTGTGGTGGTGGTGTTGTGTTTGTGTGGTGGTGGTGGTGTTGTGTTTGTGTGGTGGTGGTGTTGTGTTTGTGTAGTGGTGGTGGTGTTTTGTTTGTGTGGTGGTGGTGTTGTGTTTGTGTGGTGGTGGTGGTGTTGTGTTTGTGTGGTGGTGGTGTTGTGTTTGTGTGGTGGTGGTGTTGTGTTTGTGTGGTGGTGGTGGTGTTGTGTTTGTGTGGTGGTGGTGGTGTTGTGTTTGTGTGGTGGTGGTGGTGTTGTGTTTGTGTGGTGGTGGTGTTGTGTTTGTGTAGTGGTGTTGTGTTTGTGTGGTGTTGTGTTTGTGTGGTGGTGGTGTTGTGTTTGTGTGGTGGTGATGTTGTGTTTGTGTGGTGGTGGTGATGGTGTTGTGTTTGTGTGGTGGTGGTGGTGTTGTGTTTGTGTGGTGGTGGTGTTGTGTTTGTGTGGTGGTGGTGTTGTGTTTGTGTGGTGGTGGTGGTGTTGTGTTTGTGTGGTGGTGGTGTTGTGTTTGTGTGGTGGTGGTGTTGTGTTTGTGTGGTGGTGGTGGAGTTGTGTTTGTGTGGTGGTGTTGTGTTTGTGTGGTGGTGGTGTTGTGTTTGTGTGGTGGTGTTGTGTTTGTGTGGTGGTGGTGTTGTGTTTGTGTGGTGGTGGTGTTGTGTTTGTGTGGTGGTGGTGTTGTGTTTGTGTGGTGGTGGTGTTGTGTTTGTGTGGTGGTGGTGTTGTGTTTGTGTCGTGGTGATGTGTTTGTGTGGTGGTGGTGTTGTGTTTGTGTGGTGGTGGTGTTGTGTTTGTGTGGTGTTGTGTTTGTGTGGTGGTGGTGTTGTGTTTGTGTGGTGTTGTGTTTGTGTGGTGGTGGTGTTGTGTTTGTGTGGTGGTGGTGTTGTGTTTGTGTGGTGGTGATGTTGTGTTTGTGTGGTGGTGGTGATGGTGTTGTGTTTGTGTGGTGGTGGTGTTGTGTTTGTGTGGTGGTGGTGTTGTGTTTGTGTGGTGGTGGTGGTGTTGTGTTTGTGTGGTGGTGGTGTTGTGTTTGTGTGGTGGTGGTGTTGTGTTTGTGTGGTGGTGGTGGAGTTGTGTTTGTGTGGTGGTGGTGGTGTTGTGTTTGTGTGGTGGTGGTGTTGTGTTTGTGTGGTGGTGGTGTTGTGTTTGTGTGGTGGTGGTGTTGTGTTTGTGTGGTGGTGGTGTTGTGTTTGTGTGGTGGTGATGTGTTTGTGTGGTGGTGGTGTTGTGTTTGTGTGGTGGTGGTGTTGTGTTTGTGTGGTGTTGTGTTTGTGTGGTGGTGGTGTTGTGTTTGTGTGGTGGTGGTGTTGTGTTTGTGTGGTGGTGATGTTGTGTTTGTGTGGTGGTGGTGATGGTGTTGTGTTTGTGTGGTGGTGGTGTTGTGTTTGTGTGGTGTTGTGTTTGTGTGGTGGTGATGTTGTGTTTGTGTGGTGGTGGTGTTGTGTTTGTGTGGTGGTGATGTGTTTGTGTGGTGGTGGTGTTGTGTTTGTGTGGTGGTGATGTGTTTGTGTGGTGATGGTGTTGTGTTTGTGTGGTGATGGTGTTGTGTTTGTGTGGTGGTGGTGTTGTGTTTGTGTGGTGGTGATGTGTTTGTGTGGTGGTGGTGTTGTGTTTGTGTGGTGGTGATGTGTTTGTGTGGTGATGGTGTTGTGTTTGTGTGGTGGTGGTGTTGTGTTTGTGTGGTGTTGTGTTTGTGTGGTGATGGTGTTGTGTTTGTGTGGTGGTGGTGATGTTGTGTTTGTGTGGTGGTGATGTTGTGTTTATGTGGTGGTGGTGTTGTGTTTATGTGGTGGTGGTGTTGTGTTTGTGTGGTGGTGATGTTGTGTTTGTGTGGTGGTGATGTTGTGTTTGTGTGGTGGTGATGTTGTGTTTGTGTGGTGGTGATGTTGTGTTTGTGTGGTGGTGATGTTGTGTTTATGTGGTGGTGGTGGTGATGTTGTGTTTGTGTGGTGGTGGTGTTGTGTTTGTGTTGCGTGCACATGCAAGCATCCCCCGCTCACCACCGTCGCTGCACGCACACTCACGCCAGTTCTGTCTAACCTGTTCAATTTAGCACGTCGCATTTTAATGTGTATTTTACCTGAGACCATAAACTGATGTACAAGAAAATGGCAGCAGGTCGGGAACATGATCTAATGTCATGTTTTCTGTTTATTAGGCTTCTGGTTGGTTAGGTTAGGGTACTTTAGTACGATAGTTTCTTGACAATGGAAAGTCTCGCTAGAACGAGCTTCTCCGTCTCCACCCTCCCTGCACCCACACACATGACATTATATAACATTATATCACTTACACACACACACACACACACACACACACACACACACACACACACACACACACACACACACACACACACACACACACACACACACACACACACACACACACACACACACACACACATTTAATGTAGATATGATAGAGCCCAGTAGGCTCAGGAATCTGTACACCAGTTGATTGACAGTTGAGAGGCGGGACCAAAGAGCCAAAGCTCAACCCCCGCAAGCACAAATAGGTGAGTACAAATAGGTGAGTACACCAGCAATGCTTGATCTGATATTTACCCTAAGTGAGTGGGATATAAGGGAAGTCAAGATGGAAGCACCCTTGGGAATGAGTGATCACAGTGTATTGAACTTTGAGTACCTGGTTGAGCTAGGAATTAACCCCCCCAAAAAAGAACTAGGAAACAAAAGCTGGCATACCGAAAGGGAAATTATGAGGAGATGAGAAGCTTCCTAAGGGAAATACCTTGGGACACAGACCTCAGAGCTAAGTCTGTACAAGATATGATGGACTATGTCACCCAAAAGTGTCAGGAGGCAGTAAGCAGATACATCCCGGCCCAAAAGGAAAAATCCGAGAAGCAACAGAAGAATCCATGGTATAATAGGGCATGTATGGAAGCAAAGGTACTGAACAAAAGGGCGTGGAGGAACTTCCGGAATAACAGAACACCAGAAAGCAGAGAGAGATACCAGAGAACCAGGAATGAGTATGTTAGTGTGAGAAGAGAAGCAGAGAAAAGTTATGAAAATAATATAGCAAACAAAGCCAAGACCGAACCAAAGCTACTCCACAGTCACATCAGAAGGAAAACAACAGTGAAAGAACAGGTATTGAAACTTCGAACAGGCGAGGACAGGTATACAGAGAATGACAAAGAGGTGTGTGTTATGAACTCAAGATTAGGTTCCAGGAGGTCTTCACAATAGAACAAGGTGAGGTCACTGTGCTAGGAGAAAGGGAAGTAAACTAGGCGGCCTTGGAAGAGTTCGAAATTACAAGAGAGGAGGTCAAGAGACACCTGCTGGATCTGGATGTGAGAAAGACTATTGGTCCAGATGGGATCTCGCCATGGGTATTGAAAGAGTGTGCAGGAGCACTTTGCTTGCCACTCTCCATAGTGTATAGTAGGTCACTGGAGACGGGAGACCTACCAGAAATATGGAAGACGGCGAATGTGGTCCCAATATACAAAAAAGGCGACAGACAAGAGGCACTGAACTACAGGCCAGTGTCCTTGACTTGTATACCATGCAAGGTGATGGAGAAGATCGTGAGAAAAAACCTGGTAGCACATCTGGAGAGAAGGGACTTCGTGACAAATCGCCAACATGGGTTCAGGGAGGATAAATCTTGCCTTACTGGCTTAATAGAATTCTACGACCAAGTGGCAAAGATTAAACAAGAAAGAGATGGCTGGACGTACTGCATTTTCTTGGACTGTCGGAAAGTCTTTGACACAGGACCCCATAAGAGGCTGGTACATAAGCTGGAGAAACAGGCAGGAGTAACTGGTAGGGCGCTCCTGTGGATAAGGGAGTTCCTAAGCAATAGGAAGCAGAGAGTTACAGTGAGGGGTGAGACCTCATATTGGCGTGAAGTCACCAGCGGAGTCCCACAGGGCTCTGTACTTGGACCTATCCTGTTTCTGATATACGTAAATGATCTCACGGAGGGTATAGACTCATTCCTCTCAATGTTTGCAAACGACGACATGATTATGAGAAGGATTAAGACAGAGGAGGACAGCTTGAGGCTCCAGGAAGACCTATAAAAACTGAAGGAATGGTCGAACAAATGGTTGTCAGAGTTTAACCCAAGCAAATGTAATGTAATGAAGATAGGTGTAGGGAGCAGGAGACCAGATACAAGGTATCACTTGGGAGATGAATTACTTCAAGAGTCAGAGAGAGAGAAAGACCTGAGGGTTGATATCACGCCAGACCTGTCCCCTGAAGCCCATATCAAGAGGATAACATCAGCGGCATACGCCAGGCTGGGCAACATAAGAACGGCATTCAGAAAATTGTGTAAGGAATCATTCAGAACTTTATATACCACATATGTCAGGCCAATCCTGGAGTATGCAGCCCCAGCATGCTCAATATCTAGTCACGCAGAAGACTAAACTGGAGAAGGTTCAAAGGTTTGCCACCAGACTAGTACCCGAGCTGCAAGGTATGAGCTACGAGGAGAGACTACGGGAGTTAAATCTCACGTCGCTGGAAGACAGAATAGTTAGGGGGACATGATCACCACATACAAGATTCTCAAAGGAAGTGATAGAGTAGATAAGGACATGCTATTTAACACAAGGGGCACACGCACTAGGAGACACAGGTGGAAATTGAGCGATGGGAACAGGACAGACACAGGATAGAGAATAGATGAAGTACTTCCTGAAACGAACAGAGAGAAAGATCTAGGAGTTGATATCACACCAAACCTGTCTCCTGAAGCCCACATAAAAAAATTACATCTGCGGCATATGCGAGGCTGGCTAACATCAGGACAGCGTTCAGGAACCTGTGTAAGGTATCATTCAGAAACCTTTTATACTACATATGTAAGACCAATCCTGGAGTATGCGGCCCCAGCATGGAGCCCGTACCTTGTCAAGCACAAGACAAAACTGGAAAAAGTTCAAAGGTATGCCACTAGACTAGTCCCAGAACTAAGAGGCATGAGTTACGAGGAAAGGCGGCGGGAAATGCACCTTACGACACTGGAAGACAGAAGAATAAGGGGAGACATGATCATTACCAACAAAATCCTCAGGGGAATTAACAGGGTAGATAAGGATAAACTATTCAACACTGGTGTTGCGCTAACTAGGGGACACAGGTGGAAGCTGAGTACCCAAATAAGCCACTGGGACGTTAGAATGAGTTTTTTCAGTGTCAGAGTGGTTAACAGGTGGAATGCATTAGGCAGTGATGTGGTGGAGGCTGACTCCATACACAGTTTCAAGTGTAGATATTATAGAGCCCAGTAGGCTCAGGAATCTGTACACCAGTTGATTGACAGTTGAGAGGCGGGACCAAAGAGCCAAAGCTCAACCCACGCTAGTACAATTAGGTGAGTACACACACATACACACACACACACACACACACACACACACACACACACACACACACACAGACACACACAGACACACACACACACACACACACACACACACACACACAAGAACTTTTTTAGTGTCAGAGTGGTTGACAAATGGAATGCATTAGGGGGTGATGTGGTGGAGGCTGACTCCATACACAGTTTCAAGTGTAGATATGATAGAGCCCAGTAAGCTCAGGAATCTGTACACCTGTTGATTGACGGTTGAGAGGCGGGACCAAAGAGCCAGAGCTCAACCCCCGCAAACACAACTAGGTAAGTACAACTAGGTGAGTACACACACACATCATCTCTTTCCACACTCTCCGTACACGTGCCTCTCCCCATCTCCATTCCCCAGTCCGTGTGTTCCCCATCACTGCACGTAAACAGAGGCAGCCAGAGTGCAAATATATCATTTGAACATACGTTTTGAATGTCAATATCTGAATTCATTCCTATTGGAACTACGGATAAAATCTACGGACTGCAGGAGGTACATTTCATATCCACAGACTTCGCAAAGAAGGTACAGGGGGTCGAACCCCCTTCAAGGATGGCATGAGGGCCGACTCCAACCCCACTATAACACTTTCCATCAAATCCTTTTTAATCTTAGAAAGCTTAATGAGACTAGCCGTAAACGTTTGGTCTCTACCCTTGGAGAGACTGACAGCGTGACAAAAATTCTTAAATATATGGATGTTATTATTAATCTTGTTTATTTGCTAATATTGTGTTCTTGTTAGGAGACTGTGATCAAGGTAACTGTTGTGGCAGCAGCAGCAATAACACTAACAGTATCATTAACAGTGACACTAGAAGCTGTGTTACTAACAACCCAATTATCAATACGAAAAATACTAATTAGCTTCCATTTGCTCCCAACAGTGGCACCAGATATACGGAGTGCCACGTATCCTGCCTCTGGCACTCTGCTGGCCCTCCCTGGCGATGCCCACGTGGGCATGGGGGTGGGCATGGGGGTCGAGGAGGAGGAGGAGAACTTGGGGGTTGACCCCGCGTCTTGGAGCGACTACCTTAACACCCTCTTTGACCCCGTGTTTGACCCCGGCGTGACCTCTAATGTGTCAGCCGTGGAGGGCCAGACCGCCCACCTGGTGTGTAGGGTCAATAACCTCGGCACTAAGACGGTGAGTTGTTTGTTTGTTGGTTTGTTTGTGTGTGGGGGGGGGTGTGGGGGGGGGTGTGGGGGTGTGGGGGGGGGGGTTTGTGTGTCGGGTGTGTGTGTCGGGGGTATGTGTGTGTGTGTCGGGGGGGGGGGGGGTGTGGGGTGTGTGTGTGTGTGTGTGGGGGGGGGTGTGGGTGTGTGTGGGGGGGGTGTGGGTGTGTGTGTGGGGGTGTGGGTGTGTGTGTGTGTGTGTGTGTGTGTGTGTGTGTGTGTGTGTGTGTGTGTGTGTGTGTGTGTGTGTGTGTACTCACCTATTTGTGCTTGCGGGGGTTGAGCTTTGGCTCTTTGGTCCCGCCTCTCAACTGTCAATCAACTGGTGTACAGATTCCTGAGCCTACTGGGCTCTATCATATCTACATTTGAAACTGTGTATGGAGTCAGCCTCCACCACATCACTGCCTAATGCATTCCATCCGTTAACTACTCTGACACTGAAAAAGTTCCTTCTAACGTCTCTGTGGCTCATGTGGGTACTCAGTTTCCACCTGTGTCCCCTTGTTCGCGTCCCACCAGTGTTGAATAGTTTATCCTTGTTTACCCGGTTGATTCCTCTGAGGATTTTGTAGGTTGTGATCATGTCTCCCCTTGCTCTTCTGTCTTCCAGTGTCGTAAGGTGCATTTCCCGCAGCCTTTCCTCGTAACTCATGCCTCTTCGTTCTGGGACTAGTGTAGTGGCATACCTTTGGACTTTTTCCAGCTTCGTCTTGTGCTTGACAAGGTACGGGCTCCATGCTGGGGCCGCATACTCCAGGATTGGTCTTACATATGTGGTGTACAAGATTCTGAATGATTCCTTACACAGGTTCCTGAACGCTGTTCTGATGTTAGCCAGCCTCGCATATGCCGCAGACGTTATTCTTTTTATGTGGGCTTCAGGAGACAGGTTTGGCGTGATATCAACTCTTAGATCTTTCTCTCTGTCCGTTTCATTAAGTACTTCATCTCCTATTCTGTATCCTGTGTCTGGCCTCCTGTTTCCACTGCCAAGTTTCATTACTTTGCATTTACTCGGGTTGAACTTCAACAGCCATTTGTTGGACCATTCACTCAGTCTGTCTAGGTCATCTTGTAGCCTCCTACTATCGTCCTCAGTTTCAATCCTCCTCATAATTTTTGCATCATCGGCAAACATTGAGAGAAACGATTCTATACCCTCTGGGAGATCATTTACATATATCAGAAACAGTATAGGTCCAAGGACTGACCCTTGCGGGACTGCACTCGTAACGTCTCGCCAATCCGAGACCTCACCCCTCACACTGACTCGTCTCCTGTTGCTTAGGTACTCCTGTATCCAACGGAGTACCTTCCCTTTCACTCCAGCTTTTTCACTAGCCTCTTATGTGGTACTGTATCGAAGGCTTTCTAGCAATCCAAAAATATACAGTCTGCCCACCCTTCTCTTTCTTGCCTTATTTTTGTTGCCTGGTCGTAGAATTCAAGTAACCCTGTGAGGCAGGACCTGCCATCCCTGAACCCATGTTGATGCTGTGTTACAAAGTTCTTTCGCTCCAGATGTTCCACTAGCTTTCTTTGCACAATATTCTCCATCAGCTTGTATGGAATGCAGGTTAGGGAGAAGTCGTAGTCCCTTTCTTGTATATCGGGACTACGTTAGCTGCTTTCCAAATTTTTGGCAGTTCCCCTGTTGCCAGTGATTTGTTATTTACTATAGAGTGGCAAACACAGTGCTTCTGCTCCTTCCTTTAGTATCCAAGGGGAGATTCCATCTGGGCCTATAGCCTTTGTCACATCCAACTCTAGTAAACACTTCCTTACTTCTCCGCTGGTAATCTCAAACTCTTCCAGTGGTTCCTGGTTAGCTATTCCCTCACTTATCTCTGGGATTTCTCCTTGCTCTATGGTGAAGACCTCCTGGAATTTCTTATTCAGTTTCTCACACACTTCCTTGTCGTTTGTAGTGAATCCTTCCGCCCCTTCCTTAATTTCATAACCTGTTCCTTTACTGTTGTTTTTCTCCTGGTGTGGCTATGCAGCAATTTAGGCTGAGTCTTTGCCTTGCTTGCGATGTCATTTTCGTGTTGTCTTTCTGCCTCTCTTCTCATCCTGACATATTCATTCCTGGCATTCTGGTATCTTTCTCTGCTCTCCAGTGTCCTGTTATTCCTATAGTTTCTCCATGCCCTTTTACTTTGCTGCTTAGCTAGCCTACATCTTTGATTAAACCATGGGTTTCTCATCTTCATTTCACTGTTTTCCTTTTGGACTGGGACAAACTTGTTTGCTGCGTCCTTGCATTTTTGCGTGATGTAGTCCATCATGTCTTGGGACTTGTGTGTGTGTGTGTGTGTGTATATGTGTGTGTGTGTGTGTGTATATGTGTGTGTGTGTGTGTGTGTGTGTGTGTGTGTGTGTGTGTGTGTGTGTGTGTGTGTGTGTGTGTGTGTGTGTGTGTGTGTGTGTGTGTGTGTGTGTGTGTGTGTGTGTGTGTGTGTGTGTGTGTGTGTGTGTGTGTGTGTGTATTAACCTAGTTGTGCTTGCGGGGGTTGAGCTGTGCTCTTTCGGCCCGCCTCTTAACTGTAAATCAACTGTTACTAACTACTTTTTTTCCCACACCACACCCACACACACACACGCACACCAGGAAGCAGCCCGTGACAGCTGACTAACTCCCAGGTACCTATTTACTGCTAGGTAACAGGGGCATTCGGGTGAAAGATACTCTGCCCATTGTTTCTCGCCGGCGCCAGGGATCGAACCCGGGACGACAGGATCACGCGACCAGCGTGCTGTCCGCTCAGCCACCATGCGTGTGTGCGTGTGTGTGTTTACATATATGTTTGTGTTTCAACCCACGTCGCTAAGCACGGGCCTTAATCCCCTCATAGTCTCCGAATCTCTGTACACAAAATTAAAATATATATATATATATATATATATATATATATATATATATATATATATATATATATATATATACAATTCCTATTACCAACTTCCAGCTGGCCTCTCCTGGACGCCCCGTCTCCCCTCACTTAATTAAAGATTAAACCTCTAAATTGGGCTTCCTAGTTGGGGGTGTCAGTAACGACTGTCCTCCTGAAACCTTCCTGTGAACCCCTTCCTTGTTTTTTCCTAAGTCATCAAGCAGCCCTAACAAGGCTTCCCTGGAAGTCCTAAACCATCTTTCCTGTTCCAGGGAGCCCAATACCTCCTACTCTCACCATCCTTAACCCACATGATCTAACCCTTGTTCTAGGTGTAGCGGGTCAGAGAGCACCCAAACAAGTGGTGTGTGGATGTCGTAAACATGTCTCCCCCTGGTTGTAGGTGTCGTGGATCAGACATCGTGACACCCACATCCTGACGGTGGGTTCCTTCACCTACACCAGCGACCACAGGTTCTCCGCTCTTCACCGTGAAGGAACCAACGAGTGGACGCTGCAGATACGACACCCAGTTGTTGATGACACCGGCCTCTACGAGTGCCAGGTGTCAACCAAGCCCATACGAGCCTACCTGGTCAGTCTGGAGGTTGTGGGTAAGTGTCAACCACGCCCATACGGCCCTACCTGGTCAGTCTGGAGGTTGTGGGTAAGTGTCAACCACGCCCATACGAGCCTACCTGGTCAGTCTGGAGGTTGTGGGTAAGTGTCAACCACGCCCATACGAGCCTACCTGGTCAGTCTGGAGGTTGTGGGTAAGTGTCAACCAGGCCCATACGAGCCTACCTGGTCAGTCTGGAGGTTGTGGGTAAGTGTCAACCAAGCCCATACGAGCCTACCTGGTCAGTCTGGAGGTTGTGGGTAAGTGTCAACCAGGCCCATACGAGCCTACCTGGTCAGTCTGGAGGTTGTGGGTAAGTGTCAACCAGGCCCATAGGAGCCTACCTGGTCTGTCTGGAGGTTGTGGGTAAGTGTCAACCAGGCCCATACGAGCCTACCTGGTCAGTCTGGAGGTTGTGGGTAAGTGTCAAGTGTCAACCAGGCCCATAGGAGCCTACCTGGTCAGTCTGGAGGTTGTGGGTAAGTGTCAACCAGGCCCATACCAGCCTACCTGGTCAGTCTGGAGGTTGTGGGTAAGTGTCAACCAGGCCCATAGGAGCCTACCTGGTCAGTCTGGAGGTTGTGGGTAAGTGTCAACCAAGCCCATACGAGCCTACCTGGTCAGTCTGGAGGTTGTGGGTAAGTGTCAAGTGTCAACCAGGCCCATACGAGCCTACCTGGTCAGTCTGGAGGTTGTGGGTAAGTGTCAACCACGCCCATACGAGCCTACCTGGTCAGTCTGGAGGTTGTGGGTAAGTGTCAACCAGGCCCATAGGAGCCTACCTGGTCAGTCTGGAGGTTGTGGGTAAGTGTCAACCAGGCCCATACGAGCCTACCTGGTCAGTCTGGAGGTTGTGGGTAAGTGTCAACCAGGTCCATACCAGCCTACCTGGTCAGTCTGGAGGTTGTGGGTAAGTGTCAACCAGGCCCATACGAGCCTACCTGGTCAGTCTGGAGGTTGTGGGTAAGTGTCAGGTGTCAACCAGGCCCATACCAGCCTACCTGGTCAGTCTGGAGGTTGTGGGTAAGTGTCAACCAGGCCCATACGACCCTACCTGGTCAGTCTGGAGGTTGTGGGTAAGTGTCAACCAGGACCATACGACCCTACCTGGTCAGTCTGGAGGTTGTGGGTAAGTGTCAACCAGGACCATACGACCCTACCTGGTCAGTCTGGAGGTTGTGGGTAAGTGTCAACCAGGACCATACGACCGTACCTGGTCAGTCTGGAGGTTGTGGGTAAGTGTCAACCAGGACCATACGACCCTACCTGGTCAGTCTGGAGGTTGTGGGTAAGTGTCAACCAGGACCATACGACCCTACCTGGTCAGTCTGGAGGTTGTGGGTAAGTGTCAACCAGGACCATACGACCCTACCTGGTCAGTCTGGAGGTTGTGGATAAGTGTCAACCAGGACCATACGACCCTACCTGGTCAGTCTGGAGGTTGTGGGTAAGTGTCAACCAGGCCCATACGAGCCTACCTGGTCAGTCTGGAGGTTGTGGGTAAGTGTCAACCAGGCCCATACGAGCCGACCTGGTCAGTCTGGAGGTTGTGGGTAAGTGTCAACCAGGCCCATAGGAGCCTACCTGGTCAGTCTGGAGGTTGTGGGTAAGTGTCAACCAGGCCCATACGAGCCTACCTGGTCAGTCTGGAGGTTGTGGGTAAGTGTCAACCAGGACCATACGACCCTACCTGGTCAGTCTGGAGGTTGTGGGTAAGTGTCAACCAGGACCATACGACCCTACCTGGTCAGTCTGGAGGTTGTGGGTAAGTGTCAACCAGGACCATACGAGCCTACCTGGTCAGTCTGGAGGTTGTGGGTAAGTGTCAACCAGGCCCATACGAGCCTACCTGGTCAGTCTGGAGGTTGTGGGTAAGTGTCAACCAGGACCATACGACCCTACCTGGTCAGTCTGGAGGTTGTGGGTAAGTGTCAACCAGGCCCATAGGAGCCTACCTGGTCAGTCTGGAGGTTGTGGGTAAGTGTCAACCAGGCCCATACGACCCTACCTGGTCAGTCTGGAGGTTGTGGGTAAGTGTCAACCAGGACCATACGACCCTACCTGGTCAGTCTGGAGGTTGTGGGTAAGTGTCAACCAGGACCATACGACCCTACCTGGTCAGTCTGGAGGTTGTGGGTAAGTGTCAACCAGGCCCATGCGAGCCTACCTGGTCAGTCTGGAGGTTGTGGGTAAGTGTCAACCAGGCCCATACGAGCCGACCTGGTCAGTCTGGAGGTTGTGGGTAAGTGTCAACCAGGCCCATAGGAGCCTACCTGGTCAGTCTGGAGGTTGTGGGTAAGTGTCAACCAGGCCCATACGAGCCTACCTGGTCAGTCTGGAGGTTGTGGGTAAGTGTCAACCAGGACCATACGACCCTACCTGGTCAGTCTGGAGGTTGTGGGTAAGTGTCAACCAGGACCATACGACCCTACCTGGTCAGTCTGGAGGTTGTGGGTAAGTGTCAACCAGGACCATACGAGCCTACCTGGTCAGTCTGGAGGTTGTGGGTAAGTGTCAACCAGGCCCATACGAGCCTACCTGGTCAGTCTGGAGGTTGTGGGTAAGTGTCAACCAGGACCATACGACCCTACCTGGTCAGTCTGGAGGTTGTGGGTAAGTGTCAACCAGGCCCATAGGAGCCTACCTGGTCAGTCTGGAGGTTGTGGGTAAGTGTCAACCAGGCCCATACGACCCTACCTGGTCAGTCTGGAGGTTGTGGGTAAGTGTCAACCAGGACCATACGACCCTACCTGGTCAGTCTGGAGGTTGTGGGTAAGTGTCAACCAGGACCATACGACCCTACCTGGTCAGTCTGGAGGTTGTGGGAAAGTGTCAACCAGGACCATACGACCCTACCTGGTCAGTCTGGAGGTTGTGGGTAAGTGTCAACCAGGCCCATAGGAGCCTACCTGGTCAGTCTGGAGGTTGTGGGTAAGTGTCAACCAGGCCCATAGGAGCCTACCTGGTCAGTCTGGAGGTTGTGGGTAAGTGTCAACCAGGCCCATAGGAGCCTACCTGGTCAGTCTGGAGGTTGTGGGTAAGTGTCAACCAGGACCATACGAGCCTACCTGGTCAGTCTGGAGGTTGTGGGTAAGTGTCAACCAGGCCCATAGGAGCCTACCTGGTCAGTCTGGAGGTTGTGGGTAAGTGTCAACCAGGACCATACGACCCTACCTGGTCAGTCTGGAGGTTGTGGGTAAGTGTCAACCAGGACCATACGAGCCTACCTGGTCAGTCTGGAGGTTGTGGGTAAGTGTCAACCAGGACCATACGACCCTACCTGGTCAGTCTGGAGGTTGTGGGTAAGTGTCAACCAGGACCATACGAGCCTACCTGGTCAGTCTGGAGGTTGTGGGTAAGTGTCAACCAGGACCATACCAGCCTACCTGGTCAGTCTGGAGGTTGTGGGTAAGTGTCAACCAGGACCATACGAGCCTACCTGGTCAGTCTGGAGGTTGTGGGTAAGTGTCAACCAGGACCATACCAGCCTACCTGGTCAGTCTGGAGGTTGTGGGTAAGTGTCAACCAGGACCATACCAGCCTACCTGGTCAGTCTGGAGGTTGTGGGTAAGTGTCAACCAGGACCATACGACCCTACCTGGTCAGTCTGGAGGTTGTGGGTAAGTGTCAACTAGGACCATACGACCCTACCTGGTCAGTCTGGAGGTTGTGGGTAAGTGTCAACCAGGCCCATACGACCCTACCTGGTCAGTCTGGAGGTTGTGGGTGTCAACCAGGACCATACCAGCCTACCTGGTCAGTCTGGAGGTTGTGGGTAAGTGTCAACCAGGCCCATACGACCCTACCTGGTCAGTCTGGAGGTTGTGGGTAAGTGTCAACCAGGACCATACGAGCCTACCTGGTCAGTCTGGAGGTTGTGGGTAAGTGTCAACCAGGCCCATACGACCCTACCTGGTCAGTCTGGAGGTTGTGGGTAAGTGTCAACCAGGACCATACCAGCCTACCTGGTCAGTCTGGAGGTTGTGGGTAAGTGTCAACCAGGACCATACCAGCCTACCTGGTCAGTCTGGAGGTTGTGGGTAAGTGTCAACCAGGCCCATACGACCCTACCTGGTCAGTCTGGAGGTTGTGGGTGTCAACCAGGACCATACCAGCCTACCTGGTCAGTCTGGAGGTTGTGGGTAAGTGTCAACCAGGCCCATACGACCCTACCTGGTCAGTCTGGAGGTTGTGGGTAAGTGTCAACCAGGACCATACGAGCCTACCTGGTCAGTCTGGAGGTTGTGGGTAAGTGTCAACCAGGCCCATACGACCCTACCTGGTCAGTCTGGAGGTTGTGGGTAAGTGTCAACCAGGACCATACCAGCCTACCTGGTCAGTCTGGAGGTTGTGGGTAAGTGTCAACCAGGACCATACCAGCCTACCTGGTCAGTCTGGAGGTTGTGGGTAAGTGTCAACCAGGACCATACGACCCTACCTGGTCAGTCTGGAGGTTGTGGGTAAGTGTCAACCAGGACCATACCAGCCTACCTGGTCAGTCTGGAGGTTGTGGGTAAGTGTCAACCAGGACCATACGAGCCTACCTGGTCAGTCTGGAGGTTGTGGGTAAGTGTCAACCAGGACCATACGACCCTACCTGGTCAGTCTGGAGGTTGTGGGTAAGTGTCAACCAGGCCCATACCAGCCTACCTGGTCAGTCTGGAGGTTGTTTAGTTGAATTTATATTGAAAACGATCTTATGCAAACCAAGATTAATAACCCAAATATTTTAAAATTGAAAATACAAATGTTCTTATATATAAATTTATGTTGTTGAATATGACCGAAAGGGTAAAATAAATGATTCGAACACGAATCTTCTCAATATTTCTTATGTTTTTTCTTCACTGTCGAGGGTAGATGGAAAAATTAACTCTCCAAAGTTCATTTTCACACTTTATTTATGGCCTGGCGCCTAGAAGTGTTTCGCAAGACACTTTTTTCATTTAAAAGACAATTTTACATACTTTGGTAATGCTTATATTCGGTTTTGGGGTGAGATGTTAGGACATGAGCTAATGGGTACATTGGGTGTTCTATCTTCTTGCTTCTGTGCTGGTTCGGGGTCTTGAAGTGGGTAGAATGTAATTATATGTTAATTGGCTGTTAATTGCTGGTCTTGACTTTTTGATGTGTAGTGCCTCACTGATGTCGAGTCTCCTGTTGTCGTTGTTTCTGTCGATAATTTCTGTGTTGTTTATTAAGATTTCTCTGGTGATGGTCTGGTTGTGAGAAGAGATTATATGCTCCTTGATTAAGCCCTGTTATTTGTGCATTGTTAATCGCCTATAAAGAGACATTGTTGTCTTGCCTATATACTGAAATCTTTGGGGCTGACAGTCCCCAAGTGGGCATGTGAAGGCATAGACGACGTTGGTTTCTTTCAAGGCGTTCTGTTTGGTGTCTGGGGAGTTCTTTATGAGTAGGTTGACCGTTTACTTGTTTTTGTAGTAAATTGTGAATAGTATCTTCTGATTTGTGTCTGTGGAGATAACGTTCCTAGTAATAATATCTTTCAGTACACTTTCCTCCGTTTTAGTACTCTCTCGTTCTCTACTGCGTAGACCTGTTGGTATACCTCGGTGTGGTGGCAGGTTTACGCAGACCGGCTCACAGTATTCCCGCACCATTTTATTTCCACATTAACGTAATGTAAATTTGATTGTTCATATTGTTTGTTTTTCACATGTTGAAGAGAGCCAAGCCTGGATATTATTTTTGTTTTGTAAATTATTTAAAATAAATTTTCATAAGTAAAGTATTTTAAATTTTGTTCTCTCTATGCGTTATCCTTCAGTTTCCTCAGTGTGGAGTTAAAATAGCAGTCTAACATTTTTTTTTACCTTTATTTTCTTTTTTTTTTATGTGAGAGGCATTCCATTTGCCCTAGAGAGAGAGACTGCGATACCATCCATTTTTCACGTCACATAAATTGGGGGCCTGTCCGGGATGCCTCGCTCGGGTAATGTTTCTAGACTCTTCACCTAAAGTTGTGGTAATTGTACTTGGCTTTATTACAAGTTTATCTTCTCGGAACTTTTATTTTTTGAGTAATTTTGATGGTGCTTTATATTATTTACCTTCCAGGTGTAGCAGTTTAAAATGTTGGATTGACTTTGGATTACGTGATGTCTTGTGGCCAGTCATACTCGTAATTGGTTCTTCCATAATCTTTGCTATATCCTGTGATTTCCACCTTATTCTCATCCCTACAGGAGACTTTCTCATTCAGACAGATCACCCCCTTAGGTACCCCTTAGGGAGCCGGTCGGCCGAGCGGACAGCACGCGGGACTTGTGATCCTGTGGTCCTGGGTTCGATCCCAGGCGCCGGCGAGAAACAATGGGCAGAGTTTCTTGCACCCTATGCCCCTGTTACCTAGCAGTAAAATAGGTACCTGGGTGTTAGTCAGCTGTCACGGGCTGCTTCCTTGGGGTGGAGGCCTGGTCGAGGACCGGGCCGCGGGGACACTAAAGCCCCGAAATCATCTCAAGATAACCTCAAGATAACCCTGATACTTTTGTCTGTCTCTGGGTTAAAAATCGTACACGTCTTTGCAACCCAAACATAGGAGGATATAGAGGGTCAAAGTTCCTCTCGCACGGACTATGTTGTAAGGTTGGGACCCTTACAGCAGTTCTCGTCATTAATTGACACTTCGCACCCCTACGCGTCAGTCAGAGATTATGGTACTTACAAAGGTAGGGCGTTAACATTCTTTTCCAGAGCACAAAGAGTGTTAATTCTGTAAGTACTATCTAGTTTTAGTAGAAAACCCCTTACCTTTGTTCTCGTTATTTAGAAACTAGGTAAGAAATCCCTACATTCTTTGGACTACCTCCGAGACAATTATGTTTCACAATTTAAGTAGGATCCCTCTTGCCCTTATCCTCGTCATATAGAGTGCCGGGTACAAGATTCCCTACTTCCTTGAAACACTTAGTTTCATTTTTGATCTTAATCAATTCAATTTACTTAGTCAATTCACTTACTAAAGTAATTGTTGTAACCCTTCCTACCTACCGGAAGCTTCCCTTCCGGTTTGTTGTAACCTTTCACATGCAATTAAGTTAATGCCTTCTTTTGGTGAGGCAGAGGGAGATGTATTTTTTTTTTTTTTTTTTTTTTTTTTTTTTTTTACTTCATTTGAGGCTCTGGCTACCGAACTTAGCTGGCCTCAGGATCAGTGGTCTGTGCTTCTCAGGTCTCATTTAACACGTAGAGCTGCCGTGACTCTCAGTACTATAGCGTCTTAAACCGACTACAAGGTATTGAAACAGGCAGTACTGGATGCCTACCTCCTCTCTATCGAGACCTACAGACGTAAGTTAAGGGATTATCTTAAAGCAAGTGCTACTACTCTCTAGTTTGCAAATACCAAAAAGAGATATTTCATGAAGTGGCTGGACGCAGCACAAGTCTAAACCTTTACAGATCTCGTCAACCTCATCTTGGTGGAAGAATTCGGTAGGCGTGTACCTAATCCCATACGTCTCTACCTAGCAGATATGGAAGAAACCGACCTTACTAGATGTGCACAGTTGGCTGACTCCTACAGTCTTATTCACAGAGTACCATCCGACACACCTTCTAGTAAGACAACCTGGTCTAGTCCTGCAAAAGTGAGTACCAGCAATGTGAACTTGTTGTATTGCAAATACTGCAGAACCTATGGACAAACTATGGAAAAGTGTCCTAAGAACAAAGGCGTCAGTGAAACTCCTAAACCCAAATCGACTCCTAAACCCAGTAAACCTGTTATGAATATTCATGTTTCATCTAATGCTCTTTCTCTCTTCAACAGACACCTGTATCCCGGAACAGTCTCTGCCAGCCGTGGAGATTCGGAGGAAAGGTTCAAAGTGAAGATCTTGAGGGGACACAGCTGCTCTACAATCTATTCTTCTGAAGTCAGCTGTACCCAACGTCACCTACACCGGAGACACTGTCCTCATCACCGACCTCACTGCCACTACCCCTTATCCACTTGCCACAGTCCGCCTGGATTGTCCGTATATACAAGGTGACGTCCAAGTCACCATCAGGAAAAAGCCTTTTCCCTCAGTAGGGGAAAATCTTTTCTTGCAGTTCGTTAATGAAGAAGTCCAAGCAACAGATGATTCTGATGACGTCTCCCATCCTGTCTTGGTGACTACACGTACACACACCGCACTCCCGCAATCAGCTGCTCCATCTGCTTCAGCTGTCCCTCAAGATTCTCCGAGTCTCCCACCGAATCTCACAGTACTGGATGGTTGGGCACCATTCCTTTCCCCCCGTCCCATCCCAAATCCTTATCCTGATCCATTCCAAGTGCTATATAGTCGTAATAGCTTGGCGCTTTTCCCTGATAATTCATGTTCATGTTCACAGTACTGGAGTTCCGTAAGTTGCAGAGAGAGGATCCCTCATTAATACCTTTATTCTTATAGGCTGAGACACAATCTAACTCTATCCCTGGGTTCTTTGTAGAGAATCAAGTGTTATACCGACATTATAGAACCAGAAAATTGAAGGACGACAATCGGGCCAACATCAACCAACTGATAGTTCCCAACAGCCTACGATCAGATATCTTGCGTCTGGTCCATGGATCTCGCTCACACTACGGCTTCTACAAAACCTACAACACCTTGAAACAGGACTACTACTGGCCAGGTATGATTTGAGAATATCAAACCCTTTGTGACAAATTGCCAAAAGTCTTAGATCACAGGTAAGCCGAAAGCTCCTCTGTTCAAGGCACCACTAATGCAAGCACCAGTGTCTTCAGAGCCGTTCAGCCTTTCCATGAACAACTATGACGAGCCTCTGTCAAAGACAAGTTCAGATAACGTGCCTACAAGTAACACCCCGTATTCTATCACCAGGTTTTCCACAGCAGTTTCCGTCCAGAACAGTACGGCTGCTAACGTTGTGAAGCACCACGGGAAGCAGTGCCCCCAGTACGGACATCCCCAGGAAAGTCAGAGCCAGTGTGAAATCATCTCCTCCAACGACCTGTGTAAGACAATCAACGCCTCCAAGGTATTGTCTAGTCCTTCTTGCTGTACTTGGCTTGACTATAATGGTTCTAAATTCTCGATCTGTTCCACCACCAGGAAAGATCCTTCTCTCTACGAACCAAATTAAAATAAACGTGCTCCTCCAGACAACTTTATCAGCCCTCAGCTAAAATATTGTAAGACAAACTTACCTTCCATTGCATTTGAAAGGCGTAAATCCTTGTCTTGTACTAACTCCATTCTCGCCCTGCCAGGTATTAGAAAACCTTCGGTCTTCCACCCTGGCGATAGGAACACCATCATTCCGCCGCGAGATGGGATCGTGCACTCCAGCTACAATCATAATAGAGGAACCACTCAACATCCTGGCCGACGTGCAACACAGCCAACAATCAAATCTAATATGTTACAACCAGGACTTCAACATTCTTCGGTCCAGCAAGCCCAGTTCAACCTCAGTCTAGTACTCCTCTGGGTCCTGCAACACAACCTTAACATCCTCTACGACCTGAACATTCTTCGGTCAGGAACAATTCTCCAAATTTCGCTGAGTCCTGCATCACCATGTGAACATCTTGTATCACAATCCCCTTCGGTTCCTACTGCTGGCCCAGTTCTCCCACCAGCGCTTTCTACGCTGGGCCCTACATCAGATGAACCATCTCACCATCTCCTCGGATCACCACTCTCGCTGATCCATTCAGCAAGCTCGATTCTACAACAAACTTGTACTTCACAGAGTCCTGCAGTGCTACCTCAACATCTTGTACAAGCTCCATTCTCTTCAGTTTCCGCAGCGTACCCAATTCACCAACCAGCACCTACATTTGCTACGCTGGGCCCTGTATCTGTAGATCTCCAACATTACCATCTACTTCATCAAAGGCTTGGACAACGTCGTCTCCGACGCGCTGTCGCGAGTCCACGAGGTGGAACATTCCACCCCTATTATTCCTCACTCCGCTGCAGTCGAATCGACAATAGGAGCAGGCTTCAGGGGAGAGCTGTCACGATAATCTCTCTTAAAAGGAGATTCGGCCTGCTCCATCATCATGTATTCGACTACACCATGTCTACATATTTAGGAACTCAAGACGTTACAGCAGCAACAATGACAACAGCTACTTCTCAGACGTCTAGGCAGTGTACCACCAGTCTACCTGCCCCAGGGCCGTCAGACCCTCCCACCTGGCGACGATGCCAGGGTCACGCAACTGCCTGGAACTACCGAATCGCTCGTTCAAGTGAGCCGGCTATCACTTGAACGAGCGATAACTGATAGCGATAACTGAACGAGTAGATAACTGTGGTTATCACCACAGTTATCTGCTTCACCAGCGCCACCTGGATGGCCATTTCGTCTATATACATAGAGGCTATCTAACCTTCCCTAGCCAGAATACTCTCTCATGCTCTACTGCGTAGACCTGTTGGCATACCTCGGTGTGGTGGCAGGTTTACGCAGACCGGCTCACAGTATTTTATTTGCCATTTTATTTCCACATTAACGTAACGTAAATTCGATTGTTCATATCGTTTGTTTTTCACATGTTGAAGAGAGCCAAGCCTGGATATTATTTTTGTTTTGTAAATTGTTTAAAGTAAAATTTCATAAGTAAAATATTTTAAATTTTGTTCTCTCTATGTTTTATCCTTCAGTTTCCTCAGTGTGGAGTTAAAATAGCAGTCTAACATTTTTTTCTTACCCTTTTTTCCTTTTTTTTGCTTTATGTGACAGGCATTCCATCTGCCCTAGAGAGAGAGAGAGAGAGAGAGAGAGAGAGAGAGAGAGAGAGAGAGAGAGAGAGAGAGAGAGAGAGAGAGAGAGAGAGAGAGAGAGAGAGAGAGAAAGAGAGAGAGAGAAAGAGAGAAAGAGAGAGAGAGAGAGAGGAGAGAGAGACTGAGAGACTGAGAGAGAGAGACTGAGAGACTGAGAGAGAGAGAGACTGAGAGACTGAGAGAGAGAGAGACTGAGAGACTGAGAGAGAGAGAGACTGAGAGACTGAGAGAGAGAGAGACTGCGCTACCGTCCATTTTTCACGTTACACATTCTACCCACTTCAAGACCCCGAACCAATACAAAAGCAAAATGATAGAACACCCAATGTGCCCATTGATTTATGTCCTAACACCTCACTCCAAAAACTAATATAAATTAGTTTTAAATAATACATCTAACAAAGTATGTACAATTGTCTTTGAGAATGAAGAAGTGTCTTGCGAAACGCTTCTAGGTGTCAGATCAAAATAAAGAGTTAAAATGAACTTTGGAGAGTTAATTTTTCAACTACCCTCGACAGTAAAGAAAAACTTTAGAAATATTGAGAAGATTCTTGTTAGAATCATTAATCTTACCCTTTTGGTAATATTCGACAATATATGTTTACAAGAAAGACTGCTACCAAAATATACTAATATTTTAATTTATAAACCTATCTGCCTCATCGCCATGTGTCTTCTTTAAGCACATTGACTAATATAGCTTTTCTCTCTCTCTCTCTCTCTCTCTCTCTGTGTCTCTCTCTCTCTCTCTCTCTCTCTCTCTCTCTCTCTCTCTCTCTCTCTCTCTCTCTCTCTCTCTCTCTCTCTCTCTCTCTCTCTCTCTCTCTCTCTCTCTCTCCCTCTCTGTCTCTCTCTCTCTCTCTCTCTCTCTCTCTCTCTCTCTCTCTCTCTCTCTCTCTCTCTCTCTCTCTCTCTCTCTCTCTCTCTCTCTCTCTCTCTCTGTCTCTCTCTCTCTCTCTCTCTCTCTCTCTCTCTCTCTCTCTCTCTCTCTCTCTCTCTCTCTCTCTCTCTCTCTCTCTCTCTCTCTCTCTCTCTCTCTCTCTCTCTCTCTCTCTCCCACAGTTCCTCAAGCCAGGATCCTACACGCCTCGGAGTTATATATGAACGAAGGAGGAGTGCTCAACTTGACTTGTGTGGTCAGCCCGAGTCCTGCCGCCCCTGAGTACATCTTCTGGTATCACAAGGACCAGGTGAGACCCACCAGAGACCTCAGACCCTACAAGCGGACCAGGTGAGACCCACCAGAGACCTCAGACCCTACAAGCGGACCAGGTGAGACCCACCAGAGACCTCAGACCCTACAAGCGGACCAGGTGAGACCCACCAGAGACCTCAGACCCTACAAGCGGACCAGGTGAGACCCACCAGAGACCTAAGGGCCCGCAAGTGCTCCAGGTAAGGTCTACATCTACGAGTCTCGGGAGCTCAGAAGTCATCCAGGTAAGGTCCACTTGAAGGCGTTGAGGAGCTATAATCGCTCCAGGGAAGATCACCTTAAGTGCTGCGATGGCCGGGAAATTGTGAAGGAAGCGCCCATTTGGTTGCCTCAAGGCGCCAGGGTTCGGTTCCCGAAGCTTGCAGCTTCGTGGAATGCCCCTCTAAACGTCCAGTGAATAACCTTTTAGTGTGGGTTGAACGATGAACGGGTATACGGGGGTATAGTATAAAATATACTAAGTATAGTTATACTGAACTAGTGTAACTAGATAGCACTTAGAGGGGATTTGAGTACAAGGAGCTGGGGTATGAGGACAAGGAGCTGGGGTATGAGAACAAGGAGCTGGGATATGAGGACAAGGAGCTGGGGTATGAGGACAAGGAGCTGGGATATGAGGACTAGGAGCTGGGATATGAGGACAAGGAGCTGGGGTATGAGAACAAGGAGCTGGGTTATGAGGACAAGGAGCTGGGGTATGAGGACAAGGAGCTGGGGTATGAGAACAAGGAGCTGGGGTATGAGGACAAGGAGCTGGGGTATGAGAACAGGAAGCTGGGGTATGAGGACAAGGAGCTGGGGTATGAGAACAGGAAGCTGGGGTATGAGAACAAGAAGCTGGGGTATGAGAACAGGAAGCTGGGGTATGAGAACAAGGAGCTGGGGTATGAGGACAAGGAGCTGGGGTATGAGGACAGGAAGCTGGGGTATGAGGACAGGAAGCTGGGGTATGAGGACAGGAAGCTGGGGTATGAGGACAAGGAGCTGGGGTATGAGGACAAGAAGCTGGGGTATGAGAACAGGAAGCTGGGGTATGAGGACAGGAAGCTGGGGTATGAGGACAGGAAGCTGGGGTATGAGGACAAGGAGCTGGGGTATGAGGACAAGAAGCTGGGGTATGAGGACAGGAAGCTGGGGTATGAGGACAAGGAGCTGGGGTATGAGGACAAGAAGCTGGGGTATGAGGACAGGAAGCTGGGGTATGAGGACAAGGAGCTGGGGTATGAGGACAGGAAGCTGGGGTATGAGGACAAGGAGCTGGGGTATGAGGACAGGAAGCTGGGGTATGAGGACAGGAAGCTGGGGTATGAGGACAAGGAGCTGGGGTATGAGGACAAGGAGCTGGGGTATGAGAACAAGGAGCTGGGTTATGAGGACAAGAAGCTGGGGTATGAGGACAGGAAGCTGGGGTATGAGGACAAGGAGCTGGGGTATGAGAACAGGAAGCTGGGGTATGAGGACAGGAAGCTGGGGTATGAGGACAAGGAGCTGGGGTATGAGAACAGGAAGCTGGGGTATGAGAACAGGAAGCTGGGGTATGAGGACAGGAAGCTGGGGTATGAGGACAGGAAGCTGGGGTATGAGGACAGGAAGCTGGGGTATGAGAACAGGAAGCTGGGGTATGAGAACAAGAAGCTGGGGTATGAGGACAGGAAGCTGGGGTATGAGAACAGGAAGCTGGGGTATGAGGACAAGGAGCTGGGGTATGAGGACAAGGAGCTGGGGTATGAGGACAAGGAGCTGGGGTATGAGGACAAGAAGCTGGGGTATGAGGACAAGGAGCTGGGGTATGAGGACAGGGTCCTCATGATCTCTGTCTCTGGATATCTCTCTGTGTGTCTCTCTCTTTCTCTCCACTCTCACCCTTCTCTCCCTCTCTCGCAGGTGATCAACTATGAAAACGACTTGAGTGTGGAAGTTACTGTACGCCAGGAGGAGGGCCGCACTGTGTCCACTCTGCTGGTGGTCCGGGCCACTTTGGACCACTCTGGCCGCTACCAGTGTGCTCCTTCCAACGCGGCCCGGGCCTCAATCACGGTCCACGTGTCCAAAGGTAATTTTGGCTCATCTGGGCACTCATTTTCCATCTGTGTCTCTCTAGGGTGTGTTCCTCAAGTGTTAGATCAATTTTCTTCTCTACCCCCATTCAAGTCGCCTGAGAATCTTGTATGTAGTGACCATATCTCCCCTAACTCTTCTTTCTTTTTTCCAGCGACGTGAGGTTTAGTTCCCGTAGTCTCTCCTCGTAGCTCATACCCCTCAGCGCGGGTACTAGTCTGGTGGCATACCTCTGGTGTATATGTGTGTGTGTGTGTGTGTGTGTGTGTGTGTGTGTGTGTGTGTGTGTGTGTGTGTGTGTGTGTGTGTGTGTGTGTGTGTGTGTACTCACCTATTTGTACTCACCTATTTGTACTCACCTATTTGTGCTTGTTCGGGGGTTGAGCTTTGGCTCTTTGGTCCCGCCTCTCAACTGTCAATCAACTGGTGTACAGATTCCTGAGCCTACTGGGCTCTATCATATCTACATTTAAAACTGTGTATGGAGTCAGCCTCCACCACATCACTGCCTAGTGCATTCCATCCGTTAACTACTCTGACACTGAAAAAGTTCCTTCTAACGTCTCTGTGGCTCATGTGGGTACTCAGTTTCCACCTGTGTCCCCTTGTTCGCGTCCCACCAGTGTTGAATAGTTTATCCTTGTTTACCCGGTCGATTCCTCTGAGGATTTTGTAGGTTGTGATCATGTCTCCCCTTACTCTTCTGTCTTCCAGTGTCGTAAGGTGCATTTCCCGCAGCCTTTCCTCGTAACTCATGCCTCTTAGTTCTGGGACTAGTCTAGTGGCATACCTTTGGACTTTTTCCAGCTTCGTCTTGTGCTTGACAAGGTACGGGCTCCATGCTGGGGCCGCATACTCCAGGATTGGTCTTACATATGTGGTGTACAAGATTCTGAATGATTCCTTACACAGGTTCCTGAACGCTGTTCTGATGTTAGCCAGCCTCGCATATGCCGCAGACGTTATTCTTTTTATGTGGGCTTCAGGAGACAGGTTTGGTGTGATATCAACTCCTAGATCTTTCTCTCTGTTCGTTTCATTAAGTACTTCATTAAGTACTGTGTGTGTGTGTGTGTGTGTGTGTGTGTGTGTGTGTGTGTGTGTGTGTGTGTGTGTGTGTGTGTGTGTACGTGTGTATACATGTGCAGGTATGACATGTGTTTGACTGACGTACGTTCACCCATCAGAGCATGTATAGGATGGATATACATACAGCATAACAGGTGTGTATTTCATCCTATGGTTGGCACATCATGACATGTGTGGAAATCAGCCACCATTAACTGACTTAAAACAAACAATGAAAAACAGATGTTAGAAAACAGGAAATTTTTTTAATCTGCACTTGTATTCCTTTCTTATTACAAATATTACTTCTCAGAAAATACTGCACAGGTTAGAGCTTTTGATAGTTTGGTTTCTGTGAGTGCAATTTTATCTTGATTCTCCACATATGTCTGATCCTTGAATTCAAATGATTTGTTTGAGATTCCATCTGCTTTTGTATTCAGTTCTGTGTCTCTCTGAAATCACACGTCCTCCACCTTTTAAGTAATGGGGGTTTAATGGGGTAATGAGGGAAGGCTTTTATGGATAATGCAGTGAGATGCAAGTAAGGGAAGGAATGGGGGGATGGGGAGTAAGGGAAAATATGTTTAATAACCAGAAACTGGGAGGTATATAAGGGAAGAGCTCATATGAAATACAGGTTCTGCAATATAGGAAGAACGCCACTGTACCAACTAATTAGGGGAAAGGGGGTGTTTGAAAACAATCATAGGGGGATATAGGGATGTGGTAAGGGAAGATGTGTTGGTACTGCTAGTGACTGAGGGAAGAACAGGTCAGTTTTGTTTCTGTTCTCTATGAGTTGTTCGTTCGTCTGTTGCAGCTGCTGCATCTCTCATCATAAAGTTTACTCTAGTTTGTATTGAAGTGAATTAGATCTCTTTTAAACCAGGATTCTCACCCTTATAGTTTCTCTGGGAAACACAGCATTAATGAACTGATTTGTCCTCATTCCAGTATTAACCTTGTCTGGATACTCATAGTCTCCATGTTGTTAACGGTCTGCCTTCCTTGCCATATTTATCAGCATGTCCTTCACACTATACCTTATTCCCATACATTGTCCAAAACTTACAACGTATGTATATATTATTTTATATGTGACTTGAGCTCCGTGCAATGTTATGTGATCTGGCCTCCCTCATTGCTGCCTCATAAACACACCTCTTGCCTCATGGTGTGAGGGTGGCAGCGTGTGCCAGAGAGAGAGAGAGAGAGAGAGAGAGAGAGAGAGAGAGAGAGAGAGAGAGACAGAGAGAGAGAGAGAGAGAGAGAGAGAGAGAGAGAGAGAGAGAGAGAGAGAGAGAGAGACAGAGACAGAGAGAGCATATTTAAACATTCCTGATGAATCCCCTAACCTTTATAAACAAAATAAAATATGTATAGTATGTGTATATGTGTATTCCTGTCTGTATAGTATGTATATATGTATATATGTGTATTCCTGAGTATTGATGTCCGCGCGTGTCTACACTACCCGCATCAATGTTTATCTACACTCAATGTAAAAACTTTGTTTACTTATCATCCTCATTTGTTTTTTAGGGGCCGGGGGGGGGGGGGAGGGGAGGATGAGGGGTACTTTTTGGCTACTCATTTTGAGCTTTGTCTACCTCCCATATTTACACAGCTCTACTTTGATGTAGATGTCTACATGGTAGACATCTACTTTGTCTACGTCATCTATTTCATATCTCCTTCTTATTCTATATTTACCAATATCTACTTCACCTACTATGTATTTCATCCACGATATACATAATCTACCCTCTACTTCATCTACTATTTACGTCATCTACTATCTGCTTCATCTACTATTTACTTCATCTACTATCTACTTCAACTGTTATGTTTACATTTAATCATTAAAACATCTACTAGAGCCGTTTTAATCAATCACTCAATTATTAACTATAATTGACAACAGTGAACCCGTCATAAGCTTCCTATATTCTCCTCTACCCCATACCCCTGGGCACTAGGAGACTCTAACTGCTGACCCCCGCGTGTGTGTGTGTGTGTGTGTGTGTGTGTGTGTGTGTGTGTGTGTGTGTGTGTGTGTGTGTGTGTGTGTGTGTGTGTGTGTGTGTGTGTGTGTGTGTGTGTGTGTGTGTGTGTGTGTGTGTGTGTGTGTGGGTGTGTGTGTGTGTGTGTGTGTGTGTGTGTGTGTGTGTGTGTGTGTGTGTGTGTGTGTGAGAAAGAGAGAGAGAGAGAGAGTAATGGGGGTTTAATGGGGTAATGAGGGAAGGCTTTTATGAATTATGCAGTGAGATGCGAGTAAGGGAAGGAATGGGGGATGGGGAGTAAGGGAAAATATGTTTAATAACCAGAAACTGGGAGGTTTCGAAGCTCTATCGACTGAGCTATTGAGTGGCCCTCATAAGGAAAATTTAATTTTCTCATCTATTTTTTTCCGTCACTTGTTTGTGCATTGCAGGAGAGGAACCAGCAGCCATGCAGACCAGCTGCAGCCCCAAGATGCAGCATCACCAGCATATGTTGATCTCTGCTGCATCTGTCTACGTAGGAGTTTTCCTTCTGTCTTGAAAGGAGGGAGGGATCTTGAGATGATTTCGGGGGTTAGGTTAGGTTACACACCCCGCGGGAAGCAGCCCGTAGCAGCTGTCTAACTCCCAGGTACCTATTTAATGCTTGGTAACAGAGGCATCAGGGTGGAAGAAACATTTTGCCTATTTGTCTCCGCCTCCATCGGGGATCGAACCCGGAACCTCAGGACTACGAATCCGTAACGCTGTCCACCCAGCTGTCAGGCGGTGGGATGGAGGTGTAGGTAGATGCTACCAGATGGCCGTGGAGACCACAGGTGTGGGATTTCTGGTGTGTGGGAAGGTGCATGAGTGGTAGATGTGACAGGTGTGTATAACAGCTGCTCGGTCGATTTCTACCGGTTTACATAAGGAGACAGGTGTGTGACAGGGGCGAGGCAGGTGTTTGAAGCGTTAATTACACCGGAATATGGGCTGGTGACTCCAACAGGTGTGTAATGTGACATTTCCTAAAGTTCAACTATGAACTTTAGCTGAACAACTCTTGAACATCTGTTAGACAATCCTTTGTTCATCTAGCCAGTAATTGATCATCTACTAGCCAATCCTCAGACATCTCCTTATTATCTTTTACACATTTGCCGACAAATTCTTTAACATCTGTTAGTCAATTTAATGAACATACATTAATCATTATCTTGAAAATCAGTTCCCCATTTGTTGAACATTTTGGGCAATTTCGGAAACATACTTCGTTACTTTATTGCATATGTCTGATAATTATTTAACATATTTTGGAAATTTCTTGAACATTTTGTTCATTGTTTAGTTAAACATCATTTAATTCATTAATTACCCATTTGTTGAACATTGCAAAAGTTTCTCTCTTGCAATCAGATTGTGTTCAAATATGATCAACTGGAGAGCATGACAATGTTCATTTGTTCAATAACGTTCATCCCATAAGTTGTCACCTTTGAACAATACGAAAAAGGAACATGTTACCAGATGAACAAGAACAAAGAACGATGAGAACAATTTGTGTGTTTATGAAGAACAGCTGCACTAGGAATAGAACGAATAAAGGAGTATTTACCTAAGAATATCCCCCTCCAAGAATATTGAGACTACCTTCAAAGACACTGGGACTTTCTTAGCAGTGTGAAGATTTCTTCAAGAAATTGAAGGCTATTTTGATATTTATTAAATTTACTTGTAAATATATAAATATATATATATATATATATATATAGAGGAGAGGGTGTGTGTGTAATTAATATATAAATATAAATATATATATATATATATATATATATATATATATATATATATATATATATATATATATATATATATATATATATATATATATATATATATATATATATATATATATATATATATATATATATATATTATTAAATATGACCGAAAAAGTAAGATTAATAATTCTAACACGAATTTTCTCAATCTTTCGTACATTACGCTTCACTGTTGGAGGTAAATCAAAAATCACTTCTCCAAAATTCATTTTTATTTCTAGTCTGACGCGACACGGGCGCGTTTCGTAAAACTTATTACATTTTCAAAGACTTCACAAATACACAACTGATTAGAACGTATCTCTGATTTTATATCTACATTTGAGTGAGGTGGGAAGGGTGATGTGGCATTAACACAAGACAGAACAGGAGGGGATATTAATAGGGTATTAAAAGTATCAACACAAGACAGAACAGAAACAATGGGTATTGAATAGAAGTGTTTGTAGAAAGCCTATTGGTCCATATTTCTTGATGCTTCTATATTGGAGCGGAGTCTTGAGGTGGGTAGAATATAGTTGTGCAATAATTGGCTGTTGATTGTTGGTGTTGACTTCTTGATGTGTAGTGCCTCGCAAACGTCAAGCCGCCTGCTATCGCTGTATCTATCGATGATTTCTGTGTTGTTTACTAGGATTTCTCTGGCGATGGTTTGGTTATGGGAAGAGATTATATGTTCCTTAATGGAGCCCTGTTGCTTATGCATCGTTAAACGCCTAGAAAGAGATGTTGTTGTCTTGCCTATATACTGGGTTTTTTGGAGCTTACAGTCCCCAAGTGGGCATTTGAAGGCATAGACGACATTAGTCTCTTTTAAAGCGTTCTGTTTTGTGTCTGGAGAGTTTCTCATGAGTAGGCTGGCCGTTTTTCTGGTTTTATAGTAAATCGTCAGTTGTATCCTCTGATTTTTGTCTGTAGGGATAACGTTTCTATTAACAATATCTTTCAGGACCCTTTCCTCCGTTTTATGAGCTGTGGAAAAGAAGTTCCTGTAAAATAGTCTAATAGGGGGTATAGGTGTTGTGTTAGTTGTCTCTTCAGAGGTTGCATGGCTTTTCACTTTCCTTCTTATGATGTCATCATAAGAAGGAAAGTGAAAAGCCATGCAACCTCTGAAGAGACAACTAACACAACACCTATACCCCCTATTAGACTATTTTACAGGAACTTCTTTTCCACAGCTCATAAAACGGAGGAAAGGGTCCTGAAAGATATTGTTAATAGAAACGTTATCCCTACAGACAAAAATCAGAGGATACAACTGACGATTTACTATAAAACCAGAAAAACGGCCAGCCTACTCATGAGAAACTCTCCAGACACAAAACAGAACGCTTTAAAAGAGACTAATGTCGTCTATGCCTTCAAATGCCCACTTGGGGACTGTAAGCTCCAAAAAACCCAGTATATAGGCAAGACAACAACATCTCTTTCTAGGCGTTTAACGATGCATAAGCAACAGGGCTCCATTAAGGAACATATAATCTCTTCCCATAACCAAACCATCGCCAGAGAAATCCTAGTAAACAACACAGAAATCATCGATAGATACAGCGATAGCAGGCGGCTTGACGTTTGTGAGGCACTACACATCAAGAAGTCAACACCAGCAATCAACAGCCAATTATTGCACAACTATATTCTACCCACCTCAAGACTCCGCTCCAATATAGAAGCATCAAGAAATATGGACCAATAGGCTTTCTACAAACACTTCTATTCAATACCCATTGTTTCTGTTCTGTCTTGTGTTGATACTTTTAATACCCTATTAATATCCCCTCCTGTTCTGTCTTGTGTTAATGCCACATCACCCTTCCCACCTCACTCAAATATAGATATAAAATCAGAGATACGTTCTAATCAGTTGTGTATTTGTGAAGTCTTTGAAAATGTAATAAGTTTTACGAAACGCGCCCGTGTCGCGTCAGACTAGAAATAAAAATGAATTTTGGAGAATTGATTTTTTATTTACCTCCAACAGTGAAGCATAATGTACGAAAGATTGAGAAAATTCGTGTTAGAATTATTAATCTTACTTTTTCGGTCATATTTAATAATATATGTCTACAGGAAAGACTGCTACCAAAATTATACTAATATATATATATATATATATATATATATATATATATATATATATATATATATATATATATATATATATATATATATATATATATATATATATATATATTCCCTATGTATGTACATTTACGGTGCTGTAGTTATCCGTTAACTATTCCCACACCTGACAACGACACACCTGACAACGACACACCTGACAACGACACACCTGACAACGACACACCTGACAAAGACACACCTGACAACGACACACCTGATAATGACACACCTGACAACAATACACCTGACAACGACCCACCTGACAAAGACACACCTGACAAAGACACACTTGACAACAGCACACCTGACAACGACACACCTGACAACAGCACACCTGACAACAGCACACCTGACAACGACACACCTGACAACAGCACACCTGACAACAACACACCTGACAAAGACACACCTGACAATAGCACACCTGACAACGACACACCTGACAACAGCACACCTGACAACGACACACCTGACAACAGCACACCTGACAACGACACACCTGACAACGACACACCTGACAACGACACACCTGACAACGACACACCTGACAACAACACACCTGACATCGACACACCTGACAACGACACACCTGACAACAGCACACCTGACAACGACACACCTGACAACGACACACCTGACAACGACACACCTGACAACAACACACCTGACATCGACACACCTGACAACGACACACCTGACAACAACACACCTGACAGACACACCTGACAACAACACACCTGACAAAGACACACCTGACAACGACATACCTGCCAACAACACACCTGACAACGACACACCTGACAACAACACACCTGACAAAGACACACCTGACAACAACACACCTGACAAAGACACACCTGACAACGACACACCTGACATCGACACACCTGACAACGACACACCTGACAAAGACACACCTGACAACGACACACCTGACAACGACACACCTGACAACGACATACCTGCCAACAACACACCTGACAACGACACACCTGACAAATAATGTTTGTAAAAAATTAACACAATAACAGGCATGAACATATAAATATAACAGGTATAACAAGTTATAACAGGTATAACATATAAATATAAAATACAATATAATTTATGGAGCTGTATGTTCATACTGTATTTGGTGCATGTGAGCGTCTGTGTATCTTGACAATTTATACCTAAACACTTATTAAGGTGCCATTAATTATTATTTTATATATTTGTATAAAGCTGTGTGTGTCTCCAAGTAAATGAATTACAAGTTATGTTGTTTTTATTACGATAGCCTGTATATATATATATATATATATATATATATATATATATATATATATATATATATATATATATATATATATATATATATATATATATATAACACCACATGTGGAGATTTAGAGAATGCTATACACGTTTTCGGCTGACTTCACCTTCATCAGAGCAAGATAGAGAATGAAAAAGGAAACATTACAGACAGACCTTACACCCGCCAGGGCAGGTCACCTGACCACCGAGAACTGAGGTTGAAATCTTACTTTATGGAAAAATGGGGAAGAAAAAGGGGAATAGGGAAGAATGAAATAAGGATAAATTTAAAACAAATATTCCACTCTGTCGTGGTGGAAGCAAGAAAAACACTGGAGAGTAGCGTATAGCTGCCGCCGGATGGAAAACACATAAAAAACTAAATAAAGACAGGTTAAATGGATGCTACAGTGTATTGACGTGTTATATTGAAGCTTTTATGGGGTTCAAACTTGTACACACTGGGACTCACATTATGGCTGTTGGTACAATGTTTGATCAGAGCGGACTCGATCACATTTAGTTCAACGAAACCCCTTACTTTTAACAATACATTTGGCCTCTCTGAAGTCGATAGAATGATCACATAAACTGGAATGTAAATACAATTCCCTGGAGTGCTGGGCTGTACGAATAGCATATGAATGTTATTTTAAACGTGAGGAAAGTGATTTACAAGTTTGTCCAATGTAAACACATGTACACTCATTACAAGGGCTGGAGTACACTCTACCTGGTACAGGCCAGGGAGAGTTCTTAGTTAACATGAACTGAACGTATTATTTTTGAACACTGGGTTAATATTAAGGTTTTTCAGGGCTGGGGCAAGATTTACTAGTCTATCAAAATATGGTAATACCAACGAGCTTTTTATTTCAGGCTTAGACTTGGGAGCTTGTCTGTAGAACGCCTGTTTTGCCCGAATGCGACATCCAAGAAAGAATTTGGGTGTTTTAACTTCTTTCCAATTTGATATATTTTCATTATTTCTTCATCAAACAATTCCAGGCTTCAAACGCTGAGGACTCTGAGAAACATTAAAAAAAAACTACCCGTTTAATTAACCTAATTATGATGATAAAATTAACAATGAACATACGAGAAAACTTTGATAGCTTTCCTGTCAACATTGATTTTGAAACTCCTAACCGATTCTACGAATCACGACGTCTTTAAAAAAGCAGAACACTATTCTCTTCATTCTCAATTGTGAATTTAATTGCCGGAACCAGCGAATTAAGCTGAATGAGAAAATTAGTTTGGTCACGGTCAACCGGCCACAGGCACAAAATATCGTCAACGTACCAATACCACTCCACATTTGAGGGTATAATTCTGGGTAAGATCTTCATTTCAAAACACTCAATATACAAATTGCTCGAAATAGAGGAGAGGGAGATTACCCACCGCCATGCCAAATGTTTGTTTACAAAATAATTAATTAAAGATAAAATAATTATCTTTTATGCACAATTTTATGAGTTCCAAAATGATCTTAGTAGATAAAGTTAAATTATATTTTGGGAGTTGATCTGGTAAGAACGGCAACAGGTCATCAACAGGAACCCTAGTGAACAGAGCCGTCATATCAAAACTCACAAGTTTAAAGATCTAAATTTAACTTAAACCCGACAACTTGTTAACCAAGTCCAAGTTGTTTGTCATGTCTGAGTTGGAACCTACCACCGGGGACAAGACTTGGACAAGCCATTTGGAAAGTCAATATGCCACAGATCCAACAGAACTGATAATAGGTCTTCCAGGATTATTGGCTTTGTGAGTTTTTTTAAGACCATATAGATATGGTAGGGAAAGGGGAACGACTTAAAATCTTAGCCATCATTTAGTTCTGTTAAAATGTGCAATAACTTTTTCATTAGGGTCTCTATTAACAGGAAAATAAATTAAATATATACAGAACTGTTCCACTATTAACAGGAAAATAAAGTAAATATATATATAGAAATGAGGCATCAAAGACAGAATTCCAAAACCGTGTCTTCTTTTCCAAGGCATAAAAAAAACTTCCTAAAAATTCTCCTATTCACTTTTTTCTCCCCAACATCACCATTCTCGTTTAAAACACCATTTTTTCCCTTCCAATACTCAGAATATGCGCTCAGAACATGCACTCACATCATGCACTCAGAAGACACACACTCAGAACACGCACTCACATTATTTCCTGAGGCGGAAAGTTCTTGTGCAATATCCTCCCTCCTCATTTTTAATGTCTCAAGTTTGGTAATGCAAATATCTTGCTTTTAATTTATAAGGGGAAGAGTGCGGGATTTTTGGGGTGAAATTACAAGGCTAAAACGGCTCGTTCTGTCAAGTTACCACTCCGTAAAATATGCAACTGTTTTTGTCTGGCTAGAAACGTACGAACTCAAGCAATCCACTTGATCTATCGAGGCTTGTGCAGTGAAAACGT
>NC_091180.1:11617453-11622453 GCF_040958095.1 Procambarus clarkii | reverse complement strand
AGTTCTCCAAATGTCATCTTTGTTCCAGGTGAATACAAATAAATAATTAACTGTATTATAAACTGTTTGTACAAAAAAATAAACAGAACTAGTAAAACTAAAAATCTAGTGATCAGTTAAACTATTGTTACATACGCTTTGAATGCACTAGATGTAACTCTACAAGGTTCTATTGAGACCAACGTGGTGGCTGAGCAAACCTTAGATAAGAATAGGGGAAGGGATCAGGATTAGGGATGGGACGGGGGGAAAAGAAATGGTGCCCAACCACTTTGGACGGTCGGGGATTGAACGCCGACCTGCATGAGCGGAACCGTCCAGCCCAAGTGGTTGGGTGAAGCGTTGGGAAAAAAGAGTTAATTGTTAGAGTTCTACGGAAGAACAAGTTCAGCAGGTGAGTTTCAGCGGACTCACGGAGCAGTTAAATTGGCTCACGAAACAGTTCAATTAGCTCACGAAACAGTTCAATTAGCTCACGGAGCAGTTCAATTAGCTCACGGAGCAGTTAAATTGTCTCACGAAACAGTTCAATTAGCTCACGGAGCAGTTCAATTAGCTCACGGAGCAGTTCAATTGGCTCACGAAACAGTTCAATTAGCTCACGGAGCAGTTCAATTGGCTCACGAAACAGTTCAATTAGCTCACGGAGCAGTTCAATTGGCTCACGAAGCAGTTCAATTGGCTCACGGAGCAGTTCAATTGGCTCACGAACCAGTTCAATTGCCTCACGAAACAGTTCAATTGCCTCACGAAACTGTTAAATTGACTCACGAATGAATGACATTCAGCTAAACAAGTTTGAAAGAATAATTACGAAATTCTATCTCAAATAACCGGACATTATCGCATGGGAAATATATGGGATCCCAACATCAATAGGAATCCTGAAATAATTATTCTAAATTAAATAATAATAATAATAATAATTCTTATTATTCGGCTGCCAATCATATCTGGGCATTATGGCCATATGCTCCTACTCGTTGTTTACAGCATTGATGACACGACAGACACGACAAGATGATCAACAAAGGGGTTTAAAAGGTCTGTCATCAATGGGGGGATTAATCCTGCCACTCGATATCTCTCGTGTTTACCTTCGTGTCGTGCCAGATGTCGCCGGGGAGAACATCTCCTCAGCCTGGACGAGTCATATCGTTCAAAAGACGTTTCGTCAACGCATTTTAAGACGTACCGGACCTAGTCTAACGTAAGTCAGCCTAACCTAACCCAATAGAGCCTAACGCAGACTAAACTAACGATATGTTTAGAGTTTACATAACGTCTAAGGCACCCAGTTTGGGTACGAAAGGTTATGGTAATTTTATGCTCATTTGCATATGGTTCCACACCCCATAGTTGGGGACAGGAAGCCTGCATGGTTGTCCTGAGCCAGGGGTGAGGAACCTGCAACCTTGTGATCTTCTCACACAAGTACACATATTGCACAGAAAATGTATTTTTCTTAAAAATTTGCTATTTTTTATTAATATCTTTTCGTGTATGATATCGATTTTCCCTTTAATAGCTGTGACTCGCCAGATAAAGATAAAGATATCTGTAAATCATATGTGTGCAAAAAATAAATTAAAGGTTTCCAATGAAAAACTTATATGAACAAATCCACAAGGGCCGTGACGAGGGTTCGAACCTACGTCCGAGAGGATCCCAGACGCTGCCTTACTCGCCTGAGCTACGACATGGTAAAAGAATTGCAACCGGAATGGCAAAGAACTGTGAGATGCATAGAATTGTGTAAAAAAATAACTTATGTATTTTTTAAAGACCTTTCTTGCTCAAATAAATGTTTCTAAAGACCACTCTTCTTATCTTCTTGAGGTTATCTTGAGATGATTTCGGGGCTTAGCGTCCCCGCGGCCCGGTCCTCGACCAGGCCTCCTTTACAGCACAGATGCTTCACAAAGAGGTGATATTCTTACGTGTCACTGAGGCAAAAATGCAGATGTTCTTGACTAGTTAATCCAAGAAGGCCTGGGTCGGAGACCGGGCCGCAGGGCCATTGATCCCCCTGAAGCTACGCTCTATCTTGAGAAGCGTGACCTTTGCCCTGAAATTACCTTCCCCCAACCTACCTGGAGGTGCTTCCGGGGCTTAGTGTCCCTGCGGCCCGGTCGTCGACCAGGCCTCCTCGTTGCTGGACTGATCAACCAGGCTGTTAGACGCGGCTGCTCGTAGCCTGACGTATGAGTCATAGCCTGGTTAATCAGGTATCCTTTGGAGGTGCTTATCCAGTTCTCTCTTGAACACTGTGAGGGGTCGGCCAGTTATGTCCCTTATGTGTAGTGGAAGCGTGTTGAACAGTCTCGGGCCTCTGATGTTGATTGTTCTCTCTTGAACACTGTGAGGGGTCGGCCAGTTATGCCCCTTATGTGTAGTGGAAGCGTGTTGGACAGTCTCGGGCCTCTGATGTTGATAGTTCTCTCTTGAACACTGTGAGGGGTCGGCCAGTTATGCCCCTTATGTGTAGTGGAAGCGTGTTGAACAGTCTCGGGCCTCTGATGTTGATAGTTCTCTCTTGAACACTGTGAGGGGTCGGTCAGTTATGCCCCTTATGTGTAGTGGAAGCGTGTTGAACAGTCTCGGGCCTCTGATGTTGATAGTTCTCTCTTGAACACTGTGAGGGGTCGGCCAGTTATGTCCCTTATGTGTAGTGGAAGCGTGTTGAACAGTCTCGGGCCTCTGATGTTGATAGTTCTCTCTTGAACACTGTGAGGGGTCGGCCAGTTATGTCCCTTATGTGTAGTGGAAGCGTGTTGAACAGTCTCGGGCCTCTGGTGTTGATAGTTCTCTCTTGAACACTGTGAGGGGTCGGCCAGTTATGCCCCTTATGTGTAGTGGAAGCGTGTTGAACAGTCTCGGGCCTCTGATGTTGATAGTTCTCTCTTGAACACTGTGAGGGGTCGGCCAGTTATGTCCCTTATGTGTAGTGGAATCGTGTTGAACAGTCTCGGGCCTCTGATGTTGATAGTTCTCTCTTGAACACTGTGAGGGGTCGGCCAGTTATGTCCCTTATGTGTAGTGGAAGCGTGTTGAACAGTCTCGGGCCTCTGATGTTGATAGTTCTCTCTTGAACACTGTGAGGGGTCGGTCAGTTATGTCCCTTATGTGTAGTGGAAGCGTGTTGAACAGTCTCGGGCCTCTGATGTTGATAGTTCTCTCTTGAACACTGTGAGGGGTCGGCCAGTTATGTCCCTTATGTGTAGTGGAAGCGTGTTGAACAGTCTCGGGCCTCTGATGTTGATAGTTCTCTCTTGAACACTGTGAGGGGTCGGCCAGTTATGCCACTTATGTGTAGTGGAAGCGTGTTGGACAGTCTCGGGCCTCTGATGTTGATAGTTCTCTCTTGAACACTGTGAGGGGTCGGCCAGTTATGCCACTTATGTGTAGTGGAAGCGTGTTGAACAGTCTCGGGCCTCTGATGTTGATAGTTCTCTCTTGAACACTGTGAGAAAACCTGACTAAGAGTCCTCGTAACAAAGATCCCCCAAACACCTGTAAATTGAGTTAATTGGGCTTTCTGAAGACAATATATGTCTCTATAATATCTTGAAGCAGCTCATTGATAGATGGAAAAATGTCTCAGAATATCTTACTCTCGTAAGAATCCCTATTCTCGTAGCTAACCCTAATTAAGACCTCCTCACAGACCCAAATGACGGCCAGCATCTGGATAACCAGCTTCAGCTGCATATTGAACCCACACAGCCTTTTCAAAAAAAAATTTGAAAAAAAAAAATTTGAAAAATAAAAAAAAAAGGTAATTATAAGGTTAGTAACATTTAAAGTTTGTTGTACAATTACCTTCGCTGTATATATATATATATATATATATATATATATATATATATATATATATATATATATATATATATATATATATATATATATATATATATATATATATATATATATATATATATACACTTCTACTTTAGGACATATACTGACCTATCCTGATAGGCGGCTCACAACAGTGGCTTAACTCTCACCTACCTACTTACCTCGTAGGTGAACAGAGGAAAAAGGTGAAACGAAGCATGCCTAAACCGTCTGCGCCGTTGTAAATTAGATTAAATCCAAATTTCCTCAGGTGTTAGCCAAAAGACGAAGGCCACTGCGCTATGGCTGGTGATAGATGGTGGGAGACATGTCAATCTATCACACTCTTCCCGTAGTTAAGAATGGGATGAACAATGTTAATCCATTAAAAAGTCAACCTATTACGAGAGAAAACTTGGAAGATCTTAACTTCTGTATAGATAAATGTTAATTAGCACTACTATCCTCCTTAACAATGTCCGTGGTGATTAGCATGTTAATATATCCTTTCTCTCAATGTTAATTAACATCATTACCATGTGCTAATTAACATGTTAATTGACCTTCTAATGAGTGTGTATTATGGTTCAAGCCCTTGAGCGCTTGTGACAAGGCGCTCGAGTGCATTTACCTCACCCCGAGTGCGTCTTCCCTTCACCTAATTTGCATATCAGCTTCTCCCACCCCTCAGTTCTCTCCTATTATGACCTATTCCTCTTTTATCATCTCTGCTTATGTCCTCTCGCTCTCTCTCTCGTCCTTATCGCTTCCGTTGCCTCGGCTCCCTTTATCATGATCGCCGGTATCGCGATTTTTTGGGGTTAAATACTGGTGGGGGATTTAAGTTTGGTCTTTGTGTCGTGTTGGGTAACCTCTCTTTCTCCCTCTCTCTCACTCTCTCTCTCACTCTCTCTCACTCTCTCTCTCTCTCTCTCTCTCTCTCTCTCTCTCTCTCTCTCTCTCTCTCTCTCTCTCTCTCTCTCTCTCTCTCTCTCTCTCTCTCTCTCTGAGAAAAGCCTTTTTATCACTCATTTTCAACAATGTGTTTCCTATCATCTTCCACTTTCACCTTCCTCATCCCACACCCCTCACCCCTCACCCCTCACCCCACACCCCTCACCCCACACCCTCACCCCTCACCCCACACCCCTCTCCCCTCA
>NC_091180.1:11569953-11612453 GCF_040958095.1 Procambarus clarkii | reverse complement strand
AGAATAGCGACGGTTTATCGATACCAACGTCAGAACAGCGACGGTTTAGTCGATACCAACGTCAGAATAGCGACGGTTAAGACGATACCAACGTCAGAATAGCGACGGTTTAGTCGATACCAACGTCAGAATAACGACGGTTTAGTCGATACCAACGTCAGAATAACGACGGTTTAGTCGATACCAACGTCAGAATAGCGACGGTTAAGACGATACCAACGTCAGAATAGCGACGGTTAAGACGATACCAACGTCAGAATAGCGACGGTTAAGAAGATACCAACGTCAGAATAGCGACGGTTTGGAGAAAGGAAGCATTCATCTGGTAGAAAAGTGTGAGGTCTTTGCCGTTATTCTCACCTCGTTCGCACTAATTGATCGTCGTGAGCAATTAAGTGATTGTTGCCTGACCAAACGTGTACGAGGCTGGACATTGCACTCATCATTTCAAGGACATTGTTCAGTAGTTCGCGGATACGTACATTTCGCGGTGGTTTTAATTGTGTTGCTTCCCCGGACTTTGAGGCTGGCGACAGCATAAAAACACACACACACACACACACACACACACACACACACACACACACACACACACACACACACACACACACACACACACACACACACACACACACACACACACACACACACACACACACACACACACACACACACACACACACACACACTCCACCAACATTTCCCAATACTCTCCATCCTTTTAATTAATATATGAGAGCAAGAGACCACAGAGGGAGTGCGGGCAGGTCCTGGTGATCAAGGCCCGTGTAGCGACGGAGGGGGACCCGAGCCTCCACAATGCTCTGTTCATCATTAGGTTATTGGTGGGGGGACTCACACGCCCCCTGTGCCTTGCTGGGGTTGGGGGGGGGGGGGCGCTCAGACCCCCCTTTCTGTACCTTCCTTGGGGGGGCTTTGACCCCCTCCCTCTTTCTCTCTCTCTCTCTCCCCTTCCCTTCCTTCCAATATCTCTTTCAATCCTACACAGAATCCCAATCTTCTTTGTCTCTCTTCTACTCCTATTCACTTTCCTTCTCATTTCATATCTATCCTCGTTCGCTTTCTCTCTCTCTCTCTCTCTCTCTCTCTCTCGCTCTCTCTCTCTCTCTCTCTCTCTCTCTCTCTCTCTCTCTCTCTCTCTCTCTCTCTCTCTCTCTCTCTCTCTCTCTCTCTCTCTCTCTCTCTCTCTCTCTCTCTCTCTCTCTCTCTCTCTCTCTCTCTCTCTCTCTCTCTCTCCCTCTCTCTCTCTCTCTCTCTCTCGCTCTCTCTCTCTCTCTCTCTCTCTCTCTCTCTCTCTCTCTCTCTCTCTCTCTCTCTCTCTCTCTCTCTCTCTCTCTCTCTCTCTCTCTCTCTCTCTTTCTCCCTCTCTCTCTAATACCATTATTCCCTCTTTTCTTTCTTCCTCCTCCTCCTCCTCTATTCCTCCGTGTTCTCCAGTTCCCTCTTACCGTGACAAAGCAGGCCCTCTGAGATTACACATCTGTTTCTACTCAATACAGTGGGATCTAATCCCACCAATGGAACCTTTTTTAATTTAAAAGATAATTGGAAACCACTCATTAGGGGACGGTCCTTGTAACGACCGGAAAGTGATGCCTCACAAGGAAGAGGTTCAACGAGACTCACTAATGTGGTTCAACGAGACACACTAATGAAATCAACGAGACACACTAATGAGATTCAACGAGACACACTAATGAGGTTCAACGAGACACACTAATGAAATCAACGAGACACACTAATGAGATTCAACGAGACACACTAATGAGGTTCAACGAGACACTAATGAGATTCAACGAGACACACTAAAGAGGTTCAACGAGACACACTAATGAGGTTCAACGAGACACACTAAAGAGGTTCAACGAGACACTCTAAAGAGGTTCAACGAGACACACTAAAGAGGTTCAACGAGATACACTAAAGAGGTTCAACGAGCCACACTAAAGAGGTTCAACGAGATACACTAAAGAGGTTCAACGAGACACACTAAAGAGGTTCAACGAGCCACACTAAAGAGGTTCAACGAGACACACTAAAGAGGTTCAACGAGACAAACTAAAGAGGTTCAACGAGACAAACTAAAGAGGTTCAACGAGACAAACTAAAGATGATCAACGACATCCTCCTATTTTGCTAGTACTTATAGTGACAATGAGCACCATAGTACACATACCGACATACAACACAATTAGAAAGTAGAAATCGGTACTATTGAATTTGGACAAACAGGAGAACGATTTTCTGCTTATGTGGCCAAGACAAAGTAAACTAACCAAAGCTAACCCTCTTAGGCCTAATACACGTTATCTGAGGCCTAATACACGTTATCTGCGGCCTAATATAGTACATATGTGTACTATAGTAAGCCTAGGAATATATATGTTAGTTTTTTAGCTTCATTTTTTCGGACTATAAAGTGAATAGTACAAAGTTCTACTATCTAATTGCTTAGTACGTCAATATTTGTACTATGATACACATAGTTGCAATACAGTGCTATCTAAACAAGAGGATGGGTTGTTTTAATGAGAAACGTTGAAACTAAAGAGGTTCAACGAGACATACTTTAGAGGTTCAACGAGACATACTTTAGAGGTTCAACGAGACATACTTTAGAGGTTCAACGAGACATACTTTAGAGGTTCAACGAGACATACTAAAGAGGGTCAGGAAGGCATATTAAAGAGGTTCAACGAGAAGTTACCACCAAAGTAACCGACCATGAAATCATTGTAGTGAAAAAACACAGCACAATTTTTTTTTTATTAACACATTAGGTACATCTGCATTAGTGCAGCTACCCTTGACTATATGAAGTGGAGTACAGTGTGTCAAAAAAGCTAACTAGGTGATGCTAAAAATCCCCATCACACAGGATGGTTAGTCATACAGAGGCATGTGATAAGCGGTCTGCACTGGCAGACTCCGGATGCATTTTGAGGATATCAACAACACAAGATTGAATAAGGTAGCAGTGGTAATACAAGTCCCCATCTCGCAGGATGGTTAGTCATTCAGAGCCATGTGTTTAATAGCCTCCACTGGCAAATTTTGGGTATACTGAGAGGATATCTTCATGAATACGAGAGTGAATAAAGTAATTGCAAAGCTCCAAGTACCTCATGCCAACTGGTCTGAAAGGTCTAATAACTGGGCAATCAGTGATGTAGTGTGGGAGATCAGGCCGTAGTTCCTGCTCACAGAGTTTGCAACTGGAGTGCTCAGGATTGGGAGATCCGTCACCTGCAGCCACCTGCCACAGGTAACGGTAACCCAACCTGATCTTGGCAACCACTGTGTCGCACAGTCTAGTGGACGTTTTGTGCTGTCCATAGATGTAGGTTTCAGATCTGAACAAATCATAGTTTTTTATACTAGTACTTTCAGGTCGTTGGGAGTCAGTAAGTTCTTTCCTATCAGATCTGAATGTTTGGACCAATACAGTTTTGACAGCAGAGATGGGGATACCTAGATCTAATTCAACTTCAAACTTGTTACACGCTAATTTGGCTGCAATGTCTGTCTCATTATGATGGGTTATATTTATGTGTGAAGGTATCCATACAAAGGAGATTCGAGACCCTTTACTCTGTGTATCAATTACGTCATTTATAATTGGGAGTATGAGGTTCTTGCTGTCGATCTTCCAAGAGAAGTTTTCGATTGCTTGAAGAGCAGACTTTGAATCGCAGAATATTATTCCTCCTCCAAAGTTTTTTAATGTACTGGTTGCAAATAAAAGTAATTTTCTCGATAAAATCTACGGTCCCTGAGCTTCACATTTCACTTACTCAAGCAGATGAGTTTAATTAATCCAATTTAATTTCATTTCCCACAGATATTCAGTCCTTTATTACCGACGGTCGTGGCTCGTTAACGAGTAGATGGGTTCACATCAATGAATTGACTTTGGTTGTTGTTTAGTGATATTAATCATATGATAAAAGGCATAGAAGCAGCCAGGAGTATTTGACAGTGGCTGGCGGCGCAGTGGTAACTCACTCGTCCAGCTGTTCGCGAGCGATTTAATCCGGGTTCGTATCCTGGGGAGGGAGGAATGATTTGGCATCGGTCCTTAACTGTTCGCCCTGTTCACCCAGCAGTGATTGGTTACGCTAGTTATTAATTGATTGGCGGTTCGTCTCCCATCCAATAATTGATAAACTGAATACATTAGTATGGTTAATTAACAATTAACAATTAAAAAACAATTAATATTGTTAGAAATGAACCAATTTTGGGAATAAATATTTGAAATTAACGAAAATCGCTCTGCCTGTTAGGCACATAGAGCCCTGCTAGCTAAGCCACGTAGGGAAGTTCTGGCTATTAGGCACTATATATTTATGAAAATTCGTACTTGATTTAAGAGTTACAAGTTAGTGAATACTACTGAAGGTTGGATGCTAGGGGGGGGGGGCTCTGAGCGCTCCTCCGCCAACCTGTTCTCACCATTAATACATCGCATATTGACGTCAACGTCGCGAACGGACAAAATATGATGTACCATAAATCATAACGGCTCACGATCCTTTTTGTTTGTTTGTTCTTGGGTCGATAATTATGGTTAGGCTCGGGTGTTGTAGTGCGCTGTTTTCTGACCGTTGTGGCAGGTGAAGGTGACGGGATGACGTATAGGAAGGCAGGAGACAGCAAGCATCTCCCCTCTGCATCATCACACTGACACTCTGATATATTCACCAATCGAATCAAGAGTTTAATGGATATTGATTCGATTGGTCTCAAGCTTTGTTACCCACTGAATGTTTTGGAAGTTTGCCGTAGCAAAGCACGTCGTACATATTATAATAATATATGCAGTGAAAGAATTCGCCCAAAGAATGTGTTATGTTTACCATATTTCTCTGGGGTTGAGAATATTGTCAAGGCCTTGAAACTTTTTAATATACATGTATTGTTTAGCTACGAAAATACTGTTGGTAAACTATTAGTTAGGAACAGCCCTCGCAGTGATAATTGTGTCATTTATACAATACCTTGTAAAGACTGTAATAAGTTCTATGTTGGGCAAACATCTAAAGATTTGAAATGTAGAATTTCGCAACATAAATACTCTGTAAGACATGGCCAATTGTCTAATGCTTTGTTTGTTCATCTGTCAGAAGATGCTCACCAAATTGATTGGGAGATCAATAACGAATTGGAAAAGGACCGATAACAGAAACATAATTGAATCTGCTTTGATACAGATCACAAAAGAAAGTAATTTGAACATTAGCAGTGGTCTATATAACTTAGATCCATTTTTAAAAGATCAATTAAAGGGCGATTCAAGTAGGATCATTGGAACACATTTGTCTCACTAATTCATTGTAAATATTTACTATCTTATGCTATGATTATCCATGTGTGGGCCTGTGTGTGGTTATGAATGGGAGCTGCATCGGATGGGCCAATAATCCCTCTGCAGTGTCCACGTATTGTACTCCACCATTCTCTCCTGCCTATTTATGTCCAGTACTCGACCTGTAAAACCACTCCCTCTGAAGATGTATTAATATACGAAAATACTTAAGGAAATTCCTGTTTCAATTTTCCTCCGTGGCCTGACACTGTCATATATATATATATATATATATATATATATATATATATATATATATATATATATATATATATATATATATACATATATATATATATATATATATATGTCGTACCTAGTAGCCAGAACGCACTTCTCAGCCTACTATGCAAAGCCCGATTTGCCTAATAAGCCAAGTTTTCCTGAATTAATATATTTTCCCTAATTTTTTTCTTATGAAATGATAAAGCTACCTATTTCATTATGTATGAGGTCAATTTTTTTTTATTGGAGTTAAAATTAACGTAGATATATGACCGAACCTAACCAACCCTACCTAACCTAACCTAACCTATCTTTATAAGTTAGGTTAGGTTAGGTAGCCGAAAAAGTTAGGTTAGGTTAGGTTAGGTAGGTTAGGTAATCGAAAAAACATTAATTCATGAAAACTTGGCTTATTAGGCAAATCGGGCCTTGCATAGTAGGCTGAATAGTGAGTTCTGGCTACTAGGTACTACATATATATATATATATATATATATATATATATATATATATATATATATATATAAATATATATATATATATATATATATATATGTATATATATTGGTTCGGCTCATTAACTCATGAGGGAATCTTGTTTATGCCTTCGTTTTGGGGAGTTAAGGCTACGAACAGTGAAAACCAATTTAACTTTTCTCAAAGAAATTAAAAACGTGCTTAGATGCGAGGAAGAATGTGTGTGTGTGTGTGTGTGTGTGTGTGTGTGTGTGTGTGTGTGTGTGTGTGTGTGTGTACTCACCTATTTGTACTCACCTATTTGTGCTTGCGGGGGTTGAGCTCTGGCTCTTTGGTCCCGCCTCTCAACCGTCAATCAACAGGTGTACAGATTCCTGAGCCTATTGGGCTCTGTCATATCTACACTTGAAACTGTGTATGGAGTCAGCCTCCACCACATCACTTCCTAATGCATTCCATTTGTCAACCACTCTGACACTAAAAAAGTTCTTTCTAATATCTCTGTGGCTCATTTGGGCACTCAGTTTCCACCTGTGTCCCCTAGTGCGTGTGCCCCTTGTGTTAAATAGCCTGTCTTTATCTACCCTATCAATTCCCTTGAGAATCTTGAATGTGGTGATCATGTCCACCCTAACTCTTCTGTCTTCCAGCGAAGTGAGGTTTAATTCCCGTAGTCTCTCCTCGTAGCTCATACCTCTCAGCTCGGGTACTAGTCTGGTGGCAAATCTTTGAACCTTTTCCAGTTTAGTCTTATCCTTGACTAGATATGGACTCCATGCTGGGCCTGCATACTCCAGGATTGGCCTGACATATGTGGTATACCAAGTTCTGAATGATTCTTTACACAAATTTCTGAATGCCGTTCGTATGTTGGCCAGCCTGGCATATGCCGCTGATGTTATCCTCTTGATATGTGCTGCAGGGGACAGGTCTGGCGCGATATCAACTCCCAAGTCTTTTTCTATCTCTGACTCCAGAAGAATTTCCTCTCCCAGACGATACCTTGTATCTGGCCTCCTGCTCCCTACACCTATCTTCTTTATATTACATTTGGTTGGGTTAAACTCTAACAACCACTTGTTCGACCATTCCTGCAGTTTGTCTAGGTCTTCTTGAAGCCTCAAACAGTCTTGAAGCCTCTTCTGTCTTAATCCTTCTCATAATTTTGGCATCGTCCGCAAACATTGAGAGAAATGAATCGATACCCTCCGGGAGATCATCTAGATATATCAGAAACAAGATAGGACCGAGTACAGAGCCCTGTGGGACTCCACTGGTGACTTCACGCCAATCGGAGGTCTCACCCCTCACCGTAACTCTCTGCTTCCTATTGCTTAGGTACTCCCTTATCCACTGGAGCACCTTACCAGCTACACCTGCCTGTCTCTCCTGCTCATGTACCAGCCTCGTATGTGGTACTGTGTCAAAGACTTTCCGACAATCCAAGAAAATGCAGTCCGCCCAGCCCTCTCTTTCTTGCTGAATCTGTGTCACCTGGTCGTAGAATTCTATCAAGCCTGTCAGGCAAGATTTACCCTCCCTGAACCCATGTTGGCGATTTGTCACGAAGTCCCTTCTCTCCAGATGTGCTACTAGGTGTGTGTGTGTGTGTGTGTGTGTGTGTGTGTGTGTGTGTGTGTGTGTGTGTGTGTGTGTGTGTGTGTGTGTGTGTGTGTTTACTAGTTGTGTTTACTAGTTGTGTTTTTGCGGGGGTTGAGCTTTGCTCTTTCGGCCCGCCTCTCAACTGTCAATCAACTGTTTACTAACTACTTTTTTTTTTTTTTTTTTTTTTTCACACACCACACACATGTGTGTGTGTGTACTCACCTAATTGTACTCACCTAATTGTGCTTGCGGGGGTTGAGCTCTGGCTCTTTGGTCCCGCCTCTCAACTGTCAATCAACTGGTGTACAGATTCCTGAGCCTATTGGGCTCTATCATATCTACATTTGAAACTGTGTATGGAGTCAGCCTCCACCACATCACTTCCTAATGCATTCCATTCACTAACTACTCTGACACTGAAAAAGTTCTTTCTAACGTCTCTGTGGCTCATTTGGGTACTCAGCTTCCACCTGTGTCTCCTTGTTCGCGTCCCAACAGTGTTGAATAGTTCATCCTTGTGTGTGTTCACGTGTGTGTGTGTGTGTGTGTGTGTGTGTGTGTGTGTGTGTGTGTGTGTGTGTGTGTGTGAGCATTTATCTCACAGAACTCCCTCTTTATGCTCCAGTTACCAGCCTTCTTGTATCTAATGCATTATAACTTAACTATTCTCTCGTTGAAATGCTTGTGGAATTTGACCTTGAAGTTGTGGCTGGAGGTGGCTTCCAAACCTTCTTCTTTCAGAGCATTCCACTTGTTGACCGCCCGTACACGGTCCGAGTATTTTGTAATATTCTTTCGACTCATTTGTGTTTCCAGCTTCCACCTGTGTCCTCTTGTCCTACTTTATCTCATTCTGAAGAGGCTGTCATTGCCCACCATGGTTATTCCCCTCATTATCTTGTATGTTGCGATCATATCCTCTCTGTTGCTTCTATCCTCTATGGTGCTTATATTTTGCTCCATTAGTCAATCATCATAGATTAACCCTCTTAGCTCTTTTTGATTCTTGTAGTTGTCTTTCCTTTATGGTGTTGATCCCTTCTGTATTCTTTTTTCTCTTTCCAATCTTCATTATCTTACACTTGTTGTGATTGATTTCCAGCAACCATTTGTGTCCCCCACTCCAGGAGTTTGGCAAGATCGTCTTGTAACTTGCTGCAGTCCTCCTCTGTTTTTACAGTGTGGGCTCACTCCCTCGCGTATGTCGCACACATAAATTAGGAAGAGCAGTGGTCCCAGGACCGAGCCCAGTGGGACGCCACTTGTTACATTCCTCCGGCTTGAAACCTCTCGAACTGTGACTCTCTGCTTCCTATCCTTCAGGTACTCCCTAACCTAGTTCAGTGTTTTCCCAGTTATGTCAGTCTGCCTGGATATGAGGACAAGGAGCTGGGATATGAGGACAAGGAGCTGGGATATGAGGACAAGGAGCTGGGATATAAGCACAAGAAACTGGGATATGAGGACAAGAAACTGGGATATGAGGACAAGGAGCTGGGATATGAGGACAAGGAGCTGGGATATAAGCACAAGAAACTGGGATATGAGGACAAGAAACTGGGATATGAGGACAAGAAACTGGGATATGAGGACAAGGAGCTGGGATATGAGGACAAGGAGCTAGGATATGAGGGCAAGGAGCTGGGATATGAGGACAAGGAGCTGGGATATGACGACAAGGAGCTGGGATATGAGGACAAGGAGCTGGGATATGAGGACAAGGAGCTGGGATATGAGGACAAGGTGCTGGGATATGAAGGCAAGGAGCTGGGATATGACGACAAGGAGCTGGGATATGACGACAAGGAGCTGGGATATGAGGACAAGGAACTGGGATATGAGGACAAGGAGCTGGGATATGAGGACAAGAAACTGGGATATGAGGACAAGGAGCTGGGATATGAGGACAAGGAGCTGGGATATGAGGGCAAGGAGCTGGGATATGAGGACAAGGAGCTGGGATATGACGACAAGGAGCTGGGATATGAGGACAAGGAACTGGGATATGAGGACAAGGAGCCGGGATATGAGGACAAGGAGCTGGGATATGAGGACAAGGAGCTGGGATATGAGGACAAGGAGCCGGGATATGAGGACAAGGAACTGGGATATGACGACAAGGAGCTGGGATATGAGGACAAGAAACTGGGATATGAGGACAAGGAGCTGGGATATGAGGACAAGGAGCTAGGATATGAGGGCAAGGAGCTGGGATATGAGGACAAGAAGCTGGGATATGAGGACAAGGAGCTAGGATATGAGGGCAAGGAGCTGGGATATGAGGACAAGAAGCTGGGATATGAGGACAAGGAGCTAGGATATGAGGGCAAGGAGCTGGGGTATTAATTTCTGGTTGTGTTTAGTGCGCCTCGCTATTGTCTTTTGTTCCTAGTGCTAGTTCCAAGTGTTTTGTTTTGGTCCGTGGTTTAGCTCCCTCTGTCTTGGCTATTGTAGTAAGGGTTTACTGCACTTTCTTCGTCCACTGCCGTCCTGAGTGGGTGGAACTGGTCCTTTGCTTCGGCACCTTTCTCGGCAGTTAGTGCCACTAACTGACGAGTGAGTGGCACTAACTGCCGAGTGAGTGCCACATAACTGACGAGTGAGTGCCACATAACTGCCGAGTGAGTGTCACTAACTGCCGAGTGAGTGCCACATAACTGCCGAGTGAGTGCCACTAACTGCCAAGTGAGTGCCACATAACTGCCGAGTGAGTGCCACATAACTGCCGAGTGAGTGTCACTAATTGCCGAGTGAGTGCCACATAACTGCCGAGTGAGTGCCACATAACTGCCGAGTGAGTGCCACATAACTGCCGAGTGAGTGCCACATAACTGCCGAGTGAGTGTCACTAACTGCCGAGTGAGTGCCACATAACTGCCGAGTGAGTGCCACTAACTGCCGAGTGAGTGCCACTAACTGCCGAGTGAGTGCCACTAACTGCCGAGTGAGTGCCACTAACTGCCGAGTGAGTGCCACATAACTGTCAAGTGAGTGCCACATAACTGTCAAGTGAGTGCCACATAACTGCCGAGTGAGTGGCACTAACTACCGAGTGAGTGCCACATAACTGCCGAGTGAGTGCCACATAACTGTCGAGTGAGTGCCACATAACTGCCGAGTGAGTGCCACATAACTGCCGAGTGAGTGCCACATAACTGCCGAGTGAGTGCCACTAACTGCCCTACTAAAGTGCCCATATCCTAACCTACCAGAGTGGACCCAAAACAGAAAACGGGATAGTACGTCAATTTCGCCAGTCGCTACCAATTCCTAATTCGACTATTTTAGGCTTTAGGTAGAGTACACATCAAAATGCGACGTTCTATTAGAACTGTACAAGAAACAGAATAATCAGAGGGAATATGATCACATCATACAAAATACAGAGACAAATGGTGAAGTTGGAGAAGGACAGATTTTTTAAATTTTATAGAAAATAGAAGAAGAGGACTTAAATGGAAGCTGGCAGCGCAAATGAGCTGAAGGAATGACCTAAAATACACGTGTCTTGTGCAGATAGTTAACAAATAAAACGCCACTGAAAGAATAAGTTGTGGAAGCCACCTCCATCTACAAGACCAGATTAGGAAAAACAAAAATAGATTCGAACATCAGGCATATTTAATAACACCAACCACCCCTTTCTCACACTATTTACAGACTACAGTAATTACTCCCTCACCCCACCACCCCCCTTTTCTCCCTCACTAACCCCCCCCTCCTCCCTCACTAACCCCTCCCTCCCTCACTCACTAAACCCCTCATCTTCCCCAACACTTAATTCCTCCCCATCTCTAACCCTACACTTCCCCTACAACCCTCTCTTATCATCTCCCCATTCCATTTCCCCCCAAAACCAACCCCCTCTAATCCTACCGAACCCTCCCCCCTCCTTCTCTCTCATTAGACCCCCCCATCACCAGATCCACCCCTCCCCCTACCCCCATATCCACTCTGTACTAACTTTTCAAGCTTACGCCTATTAAAAGGACTTAAGAGGAAGGTAAGTTGGTAGGTACGTTGCCTGAACTTGAGCGTTGTAAGGCGCTTGGGAGCAATTAGTGGAAGCCTGTGTGCTCAGAGCAAGGAACCCCCCTTCGAGGGGGGGGGGGGAATGATGAGGTGATATTAATATCACATTATCCCCCTTTCATTATATCATGATATCATTATTTCAGTGTTTCCCCTCACGGTACTCTAGTGCGGCGCTGGGGTTAGCCCCTTCACTGCGCATGTGCCGACCACAACTGAGCAGAGCTTCGAATCCCAAGCTCTATGCATTTCATTAGCTCTATACACAGCTTGGGGTTCATTAACTCTATACACAGCTTGGGGCTCATAAGCTCTATACGCAGCTTGGGGTTCATTAGCTCTATACACAGCTTGGGGTTCATTAACTCTATACACAGCTTGGGGCTCAATAACTCTATACACAGCTTGGGGTTCATTAGCTCTATACACAGCTTGGGGTTCATTAACTCTATACACAGCTTGGGGTTCATTAACTCTATACACAGCTTGGGGTTCATTAGCTCTATACGTAGCTTGGGGTTCATTAACTCTATACACAGCTTGGGGCTCATTAACTCTATACACAGCTTGGGGTTCAATAACTCTATACACAGCTTGGGGTTCAATAGCTCTATACACAGCTTAGGGTTCAATAACTCTATACACAGCTTAGGGTTCAATAGCTCTATACACAGCTTGGGGTTCATTAACTCTATACACAGCTTGGGGTTCAATAACTCTATACACAGCTTAGGGTTCAATAGCTCTATACACAGCTTGGGGTTCATTAACTCTATACACAGCTTGGGGTTCATTAACTCTATACACAGCTTGGGGTTCATTAGCTCTATACACAGCTTAGGGTTCATTAGCTCTATACACAGCTTGGGGTTCAATAGCTCTATACACAGCTTAGGGTTCATTAACTCTATACACAGCTTAGGGTTCAATAGCTCTATACACAGCTTGGGGTTCATTAACTCTATACACAGCTTGGGGTTCAATAACTTTATATACAGCTTAGGGTTCATTAGCTCTATACACAGCTTGGGGTTCATTAACTCTATACACAGCTTGGGGTTCAATAGCTCTATACACAGCTTAGGGTTCATTAACTCTATACACAGCTTAGGGTTCAATAGCTCTATACACAGCTTGGGGTTCATTAACTCTATACACAGCTTGGGGTTCAATAACTTTATATACAGCTTAGGGTTCATTAACTCTATACACAGCTTGGGGTTCATTAACTCTATACACAGCTTGGGGTTCAATAACTTAATACACAGCTTGGGGTTCATTAACTCTATACACAGCTTAGGGTTCATTAACTCTATAAACAGCTTGGGGTTCATTAACTCTATACACAGCTTGGGGCTCAATAACTCTATACACAGCTTGGGGCTCAATAACTCTATACACAGCTTGGGGTTCATTAACTCTATACACAGCTTGGGGCTCAATAACTCTATACACAGCTTGGGGTTCATTAACTCTATACACAGCTTGGGGTTCATTACCTCAATACACAGCTTGGGGCTCATTAACTCTATACATAGCTTGGGGTTCATTAGCTCTATACACAGCTTGGGGCTCATTAACTCTATACACAGCTTGGGGTTCATTAACTCTATACACAGCTTGGGGTTCATTAACTCTATACACAGCTTGGGGCTCATTAACTCTATACACAGCTTGGGGTTCATTAGCTCTATACACAGCTTGGGGTTCATTAACTCTATACACAGCTTGGGGCTCAATAACTCTATACACAGCTTGGGGTTCATTAACTCTATACACAGCTTGGGGCTCAATAACTCTATACACAGCTTGGGGTTCATTAACTCTATACACAGCTTAGGGTTCATTAACTCTATAAACAGCTTGGGCTTCATTAGCTGCACACAATAGCTAATGTGTATAATGGGTAACACATATTGGAACACTTCCACATATGTGGCATTTCTGACCAATGTTTTATCTAAAATATTGCCAGTACCCCATATTTAGTGAGAAGCAAAGGGGGGATGTTCTGAACCCCTCTATGGTCACCCATCCGGCCTCTTTAACACGGACGAGATGAGAGACTAATCTATCAATATTGTACAAAACTCTTCAACACTCATCTCCCCCTCTCCCCCTATTTATCAACTCCCCCCTTTGTATTTCTCCACTAAAAGATGCCACTTTGGGGCACTGGATAAGATTTTCCTTAATTCGCAGAGAGCACTTCCAAGGTGGGTATTATGTAAGGTTAGCAGCGGTAATTAGGTGGAAACCACCTTGTTCAACTCTCTCTGTATTGCAACTGGATGGGATATTACAGCAATCCACTGGGATATGAGGACAAGGAGCTGGGATATAAGGGCAAGCAGCTGGGTTATGAGGACAAGGAGCTGGGATATGAGGACAAGGAGCTGGGATATGAGGACAAGGAGCTGGGATATGAGGACAAGGAGCTGGGATATGAGGACAAGGAGCTAGGATATGAGGGCAAGGAGCTGGGTTATGAGGACAAGGAGCTGGGTTATGAGGACAAGGAGCTGGGATATGAGGACAAGGAGCTGGGATATGAGGACAAGGAGCTGGGATATGAGGACAAGAAACTGGGATATAAGCACAAGAATCTGGGATATGAGGACAAGAAACTGGGATATGAGGACAAGGAGCTGGGATATGAGGACAAGGAGCTGGAATATGAGGACAAGGAGCCGGGATATGAGGACAAGGAGCTGGGATATGAGGACAAGGAGCTGGGGTATGAGGACAAGGAGCTGGGATATAAGCACAAGAAATTGGGATATGAGGACAAGAAACTGGGATATAAGGACAAGGAGCTGGGATATGAGGCCAAGGAGCTGGGATATAAGGACAAGGAGCTGGGATATGAGGCCAAGGAGCTGGGATATAAGCACAAGAAACTGGGATATGAGGACAAGAAACTGGGATATAAGGACAAGGAGCTGGGATATGAGGCCAAGGAGCTGGGATATAAGGACAAGGAGCTGGGATATGAGGCCAAGGAGCTGGGATATAAGGACAAGGAGCTGGGATATAAGGACAAGGAGCTGGGATATGAGGACAAGGAGCTGGGATATGAGGACAAGGAACTGGGATATGATGACAAGGAGCTGGGATATGAGGACAAGGAGCTGGGATATAAGCACAAGAAACTGGGATATGAGGACAAGAAACTGGGATATGAGGACAAGGAGCTGGGATATGAGAACAAGGAGCTGGGATATAAGCACAAGAAACTGGGATATGAGGACAAGAAACTGGGATATGAGGACAAGGAGCTGGGATATAAGGACAAGGAGCTGGGATATGAGGACAAGGAGCTGGGATATGAGGACAAGGAACCGGGATATGAGGACAAGGAGCTGGGATATGAGGACAAGAAACTGGGATATGAGGACAAGAAACTGGGATATGAGGACAAGGAGCTGGGATATGAGGACAAGGAGCTGAGATATAAGCACAAGAAACTGGGATATGAGGACAAGAAACTGGGATATGAGGACAAGGAGCTGGGATATGAGGACAAGGAACCGGGATATGAGGACAAGGAGCTGGGATATGAGGACAAGAAACTGGGATATGAGGACAAGAAACTGGGATATGAGGACAAGGAGCTGGGATATGAGGACAAGGAGCTGAGATATAAGCACAAGAAACTGGGATATGAGGACAAGGAACCGGGATATGAGGACAAGGAGCTGGGATATGAGGACAAGGAACCGGGATATGAGGACAAGGAGCTGGGATATGAGGACAAGGAGCTGGGATATGAGGACAAGGAGCTGGAATATGAGGACAAGGAGCTGGGATATGAGGACAAGGAGCTGGGATATAAGCACAAGGAACTGGGATATAAAGATAAGGAGATATAATATAGAGAGCTAAATATATAATATGTGAAACCAAGGAGTCCCCCTTCCCCCCCAAAAAAAAAAAATGTTAGAAAACGGAATTAATATTTATATAAACTCTTTGTTTCAAGAGTCCGCGACTTGTGGAAGTATTTGAACAATGTTGAAGCGGCCGTCAAGGGGACAATTTTGTGGCCACGTCTCTTGACGACATATTCTGACAAATATATATATATACATTTTCCAAGACTTTTTTCTCGTTTGGTAATTTTTTTGTGCCTTAATTTGTTTGATTAGTTTGTGTGTGTTTCTGTAAGCTTTCTATTGTACTGTCTGTTTGTCTGTCTGTCTGTCTGTCTGTCTGTCTGTCTGTCTGTCTGTCTGTCTGTCTGTCTGTTTGTCTGTCTGTCTGTCTGTCTGTCTGTCTGTCTGTCTGTCTGTCTGTCTGTCTGTCTGTCTGTCTGTCTGTCTGTCTGTCTGGCTGTCTGTCTGGCTGTTTGGCTGTCTGTCTGTCTGTCTGTCTGTCTGTCTGTCTGTCTGTCTGTCTGTCTGTCTGTCTGTCTCTCTCTCTCTCTCTCTCTCTCTCTCTCTCTCTCTCTCTCTCTCTCTCTCTCTCTCTCTCTCTCTCTCTCTCTCTAGTTATTAGCTAATATCTTTTTTAAATCATCAAAGTATAGATCTCTGACCATTTACTCTGCTCGTATACTTGAATGTCCAAAGAGATGCCGTGAATTACCTATTCGTTCCAAGTGCAGTTTCGCTAATCACCAATCACAGTTAACGACATAGACGCGATCTCTTAACGAGGTACTTAGATTTAATCACCAAATTAGTGTTTTCTTCTTTTTTTAGGTTGTTTGGGGTAAACATGGACTTGATTTAGGTTTTCCAGCATGTACAAAGTTACACAAAAAATGTTGAGAAACGTGCGAACGTTTGCGTAATGTGACGCAGTGAGTTGCGTCAGTGCGTATGTGCGTTCATCTGTCTGTTGAGCTGCGTTCGATCGTCACTGCATGCGTGGTTGCGTTAAACTGCGTCCGTATTGTCAATGCGTGGGTTTGTGATCGTTGCGTCAATGCGTATCCTTGCGTCAGAGTTTAAAGGGCCTTGCGATGAAGTTACGTAATCTGAGACATATCACAGAAGTATATTGATGTGTGGTCAGGTCGGAGACGCTCAAATGGGCAATACTGATGCGTGCATGTGTTGGAACTGGTGATTCTCAGAGTCATTGATGCGTAGTGTGTATGTGGATGTATGTGTACACATATGTACACGCTCGCTTACCTGTAGATATATTGTTAAATCTGATATAAAGATTTACATCAATGATTCTAACAAGAATCTTGAGATCGACTTGAGAATGGTCCAGGACGGACCGAAACGTCGTCGTCCCTTCACCTTCTAGTGTGTGGTCTGGTCAACATACTTCAGCCACGTTATTGTGACTCATCGCCTGCAACAAGAATCTTCTCTTACATATTTCTTCAGATCAATATATATATCAGAATATATATTTCTTCAGATCTTCTCCTGTCCAGAAGGTTGAAACATTTACAACATTGTAGATTTGGTTTTACTGTTCTACATGATCTGACGTATAGAGAAACGCTTCGTTGATGCTGTCAACATTGTCAAGGGTTGAAAGGGGGGGGGGGAACTGTTCAGAAGACAGTTTGAGTCAGTATATATGTAACAGAAAGCTACGGTGAAATAAGGCGTTACACTGGCGAAAGACTCTTTCTCAGACGTCTTGGTTAAAATTGATGAATTGATGAAGATTATTTGATATATTGAACTCCGCCGACACGGACAGACCTAGGTAACGCCGGGGTAATATGCGTAAGTATATATATATATATATATATATATATATATATATATATATATATATATATATATATATATATATATATATAACTGAAAACTCACACCCCAGAAGTGACTCGAACCCATACTCCCACAACTGGTATGTACAGGGACGCCTTAATCCGCTTGACCATCACGACCGGACATAAGGAAGTGATAGCCGAGGCTATATGAACCACTTCCCCGCCGGCACTCGGATGGTAATCTTGGGCATAGCATTTTATCAAATCACCTCATTCTTTGGGGCACACGTGAGGAACACAAATGCAAACAAGCCTGAATGGTCCCCAGGACTATATACAACTGAAAACTCACACCCCAGAAGTGACTCGAACCCATACTCCCACAACTGGTATGTACAGGGACGCCTTAATCCGCTTGACCATCACGACCGGACATAAGGAAGTGATAGCCGAGGCTATATGAACCACTTCCACGCCGGCACTCGGATGGTAATCTTGGGCATAGCATTTTATCAAATCACCTCATTCTTTGGGGCACACGTGAGGAACACAAATGCAAACAAGCCTGAATGGTCCCCAGGACTATATACAACTGAAAACTCACACCCCAGAAGTGACTCGAACCCATACTCCCACAACTGGTATGTACAGGGACGCCTTAATCCGCTTGACCATCACGACCGGACATAAGGAAGTGATAGCCGAGGCTATATGAACCACTTCCCCGCCGGCACTCGGATGGTAATCTTGGGCATAGCATTTTATCAAATCACCTCATTCTTTGGGGCACACGTGAGGAACACAAATGCAAACAAGCCTGAATGGTCCCCAGGACTATATACAACTGAAAACTCACACCCCAGAAGTGACTCGAACCCATACTCCCACAACTGGTATGTACAGGGACGCCTTAATCCGCTTGACCATCACGACCGGACATAAGGAAGTGATAGCCGAGGCTATATGAACCACTTCCCCGCCGGCACTCGGATGGTAATCTTGGGCATAGCATTTTATCAAATCACCTCATTCTTTGGGGCACACGTGAGGAACACAAATGCAAACAAGCCTGAATGGTCCCCAGGACTATATACAACTGAAAACTCACACCCCAGAAGTGACTCGAACCCATACTCCCACAACTGGTATGTACAGGGACGCCTTAATCCGCTTGACCATCACGACCGGACATAAGGAAGTGATAGCCGAGGCTATATGAACCACTTCCCCGCCGGCACTCGGATGGTAATCTTGGGCATAGCATTTTATCAAATCACCTCATTCTTTGGGGCACACGTGAGGAACACAAATGCAAACAAGCCTGAATGGTCCCCAGGACTATATACAACTGAAAACTCACACCCCAGAAGTGACTCGAACCCATACTCCCACAACTGGTATGTACAGGGACGCCTTAATCCGCTTGACCATCACGACCGGACATAAGGAAGTGATAGCCGAGGCAATATGAACCACTTCCCCGCCGGCACTCGGATGGTAATCTTGGGCATAGCATTTTATCAAATCACCTCATTCTTTGGGGCACACGTGAGGAACACAAATGCAAACAAGCCTGAATGGTCCCCAGGACTATATACAACTGAAAACTCACACCCCAGAAGTGACTCGAACTCATACTCCCACAACTGGTATGTACAGGGACGCCTTAATCCGCTTGACCATCACGACCGGACATAAGGAAGTGATAGCCGAGGCTATATGAACCACTTCCCCGCCGGCACTCGGATGGTAATCTTGGGCATAGCATTTTATCAAATCACCTGAACATACCAGTTGTGGGAGTATGGGTTCGAGTCACTTCTGGGGTGTGAGTTTTCAGTTGTATATAGTCCTGGGGACCATTCAGGCTTGTTTGCATTTGTGTTCCTCACGTGTGCCCCAAAGAATGAGGTGATTTGATAAAATGCTATGCCCAAGATTACCATCCGAGTGCCGGCGGGGAAGTGGTTCATATAGCCTCGGCTATCACTTCCTTATGTCCGGTCGTGATGGTCAAGCGGATTAAGGCGTCCCTGTACATACCAGTTGTGGGAGTATGGGTTCGAGTCACTTCTGGGGTGTGAGTTTTCAGTTGTATATAGTCCTGGGGACCATTCAGGCTTGTTTGCATTTGTGTTCCTCACGTGTGCCCCAAAGAATGAGGTGATTTGATAAAATGCTATGCCCAAGATTACCATCCGAGTGCCGGCGGGGAAGTGGTTCATATAGCCTCGGCTATCACTTCCTTATGTCCGGTCGTGATGGTCAAGCGGATTAAGGCGTCCCTGTACATACCAGTTGTGGGAGTATGGGTTCGAGTCACTTCTGGGGTGTGAGTTTTCAGTTGTATATAGTCCTGGGGACCATTCAGGCTTGTTTGCATTTGTGTTCCTCACGTGTGCCCCAAAGAATGAGGTGATTTGATAAAATGCTATGCCCAAGATTACCATCCGAGTGCCGGCGGGGAAGTGGTTCATATAGCCTCGGCTATCACTTCCTTATGTCCGGTCGTGATGGTCAAGCGGATTAAGGCGTCCCTGTACATACCAGTTGTGGGAGTATGGGTTCGAGTCACTTCTGGGGTGTGAGTTTTCAGTTGTATATAGTCCTGGGGACCATTCAGGCTTGTTTGCATATATATATATATATATATATATATATATATATATATATATATATATATATATATATACATATATATATATATATATATATATATATATATATATATATGTATATATATATATATATATATATATATATATATATATATATATATATATATATATATATATATATATATATATATATATATATATGCAACAATGATCACAAAAACACTGATCCAAGTACGCAGAATAACCACATGTGAAAAATAGAGAATGCTTAACGCGTTTTCGGCTAATTGCCTTCATCAGAGCAAAGTGTGTGCTGAAAATCCACAAAGAAATTGGAAAGGAAGATGAACGTTTCGGCCGTTTTACAGCCGTTGTCAACCCCAGATTGACAGCTCTCTAGTCTTTGCCCTCCTGACTTTGATCTCATTAAACGTTTCCGTGTCATCTGCCCTTCTCTTCCTTATTTCTATGGTCTTCCTAAGACTCATAAACCTGGTGTTCCTCTTCGTCCTATCATTTCTTCACGGGGCTCTGTCAGCTATCCTCTTGCCTCCTGGCTCGCTAAAACCCTGACACCTTACCTTGGCACTTTTTCCCCTGTCCACCTTCGTCACTCTCAGGACTTCATAGAAAGACTGCGCCTGCAACCCTCTTGTAAGATGCTTAGTCTTGATGTCGACTCTCTGTTCACTAATGTTCCGCTCGATGACGTTCTCTCTTTCCTCAGACAGAAGGCGTCAGAGGGCCTCCTTCCTCTCCCACTTCCCACTGACGTTTTCCTCGATCTCATTAGACTCTGTGTTGACTAACTCTTTCTCTTTCAACGGTAAATATTACACTCAAACTTTCGGTGTCGCTATGGGTTCCCCTCTCTCCCCTGTTCTTGCTAATTTCTACATGGAATACTTCGAAACTGTTCTTCTTCCTTCTATTGATACTCGTCCCCTCTCTCTGGCTTCGCTATGTTGATGACATTTTTGCTTTATGGCCTCATGACCTTAGTCTTTTCCAGCCTTTCCTCGCCTCTCTTAACAATCTGGCTCCTTCTATCCATTTCAAAGTTGAGTGGGAATCTAATTCTCTCCTTCCTTTTCTTGTTGTTCATGTTCACAGCTCTTTGTCTTGGTTCTCTTTCTCTGTCTACCGTAAACCCATGCACAGTGGCATGTACATTCACTTCTTTTCCTACCATCCTCCTTCTGTTAAGAAAAGTGTTCTCGTCTCTCTCTTCCTCCGCGCTCTACGCATCAGCGACCCTCAGTTTCTTGATTCTGAAATTGCCTTCATCTACAAATCATTCTCTCGCCTTGGTTATCCTTTGCATATCATCAACTGTGCCCACTCTCAAGCTAAACGAAATTTCTTTCATCCTAAACCTGCTTCCAACACTAGTAGCACTGTACTATGCCTTCCCTTCATATCTGAACTCAAAACTTTTACCAATACCTTTCGTCCTCTTGACATTAAACTCGCCTTTCGACAAACTAACACACTTCGTAGCAATCTAGTTCACACTGCTCCTCCTGCTTCTAATGCTGCTGGTGTCTACTCTATTTCCTGTTCGTCTTGTCCTCTCCAATACTTTGGCGAAACTGGCCGTACACTGAATGACAGATTTAAATAACACAAGAGAAGTGTTAAGTCTGCTGACACTAACAATGCTCTCTTCTGCCATGTGAGGGATTCTAATCATCCCATTGATTGGTCTTCCTCCAAAATAATCTTTCCTGCCTCTACTCTACACAGACGCCGTCTTGTTGAATCGGCTCTGATACACAATGTACCCAACATGAACTTGAGTCCTGGCTTTGTTGCTGTGGACTCTTCCCTTTCACAGTATATACTCAAATGCTCTAATCTTTCTAACAAACGTGACCTAACACAGTTTACCCCTTCCATTTATCTTTCTTTCTCTCTCCTTTTGTTTCTCTCTTCTCTCTTTTTTCTGTTCATTGATTTCTCTTACGTTCCCTTCCTATCCTGTTATTCCTATTACTATCTCCTTCTCATTCAGTGGTTATAATAGGAGCTGCCTCGTATGGGCTAATGGTTGTTGTTGTTATAGATTAAGCTACTCGGAACAAGTTCCAAGTAGCACGGGCTATGATGAGCCCGTAACTTACCTGGCACAGGCGCGGGGCAAGTAGCACGGGCTATGGTGAGCCCGTAGTGGACTTACCTGGCACAGGAGCGGGGCTGGACGGGGGGCCAATGGGCCTTCTGCAGTTCTTATTCCTACTACAATCCCCTCAACTACACCTTACCATTCGAACCTTTTGCCTTGCTCCTCACCTCTCTCTCTCTCTCTTGCCTATTTATTGCCTGCATCACCTCCCTCATCTCAATCGACTTGAGAATGGTCCAGGACGGACCGAAACGTCGTCGTCCCTTCACCTTCTAGTGTGTGGTCTGGTCAACATACTTCAGCCACGTTATTGTGACTCATCGCCTGCAACCTAGGATCACCTATATTAGAATTGACTTTATCTTTGGATTTATCTATTTCTATCTCTTTTCCTTACTTTAATGCTTATTTTTGTCGAATTTATTGATTCACTTACTGCTCTGTAAACCAGAATGTTCTAAATTGTATTATTAATAAATCTGTAACTAGATTATTTTAAGATACAATGTAATCAATACAATAGCACACATTATTTTGATAAAATACAACACAAGAAAGTGAAAAAAACAGCTGAGAAATGAAACAAAAGGCTAATTGTATACTTATAAGCGCACAAAGTCATAAAAAGAGTCTTAGAGTGAAACAAAAGAGCAGCGAGTGAAGAAGCTGGCAGCCTTACACCTCACTTTGGCACAGTGACGATGCCTGCTGCATTTCTGGGAGTGTATCCTGGGTGTTTGTGTTGTCTCGGGGGTGTGGGAGAGGGAGAGGGAGAGGGAGGGAGGAGAGGGAGAGAGGGAGAGAGGGAGAGAGGAGGCAGGGAAGGGACGATGAAAATGGCCGGCGTATTTCTGAGTTTATCCTTGATGGTGTTCTTCGGTGAGATAGAGAGAGTGACACAGAGAGAGAGAGTGACAGAGAGAGAGAGAGTGACAGAGAGAGAGAGAGAGACAGAGAGAGAGAGAGAGAGAGAGAGAGAGAGAGAGAGAGAGAGAGAGAGAGAGAGAGAGAGAGAGAGAGAGAGAGAGAGAGAGAGAGAGAGAGAGAGAGAGAGAGAGAGAGAGAGAGAGAGAGAGAGAGAGAGAGACAGAGAGAGAGAGAGAGAGAGAGAGAGAGAGAGAGAGAGAGAGAGAGAGACAGAGAGAGAGAGAGAGAGACAGAGAGAGAGAGAGACAGAGAGAGAGAGAGAGAGAGAGAGAGAGAGACAGAGAGAGAGAGAGAGAGAGAGAGAGAGAGAGAGAGAGAGAGAGAGAGAGAGAGAGAGAGAGAGAGAGAGAGAGAGAGAGAGAGAGAGAGAGAGAGAGAGAGAGAGAGAGAGAGAGAGAGAGAGAGAGAGAGAGAGAGAGAGAGAGAGAGAGGGGTTCAGAAACAAGGGAAGATTAGAGGACGAAAATAGACAGAGGGGAAATAGACAGAAAGGGGGAAATAGAGAGGGGAAGGAAATAAACACTGAGAGATAGACAGAATAAGAAGGGGGGAAAGGAGGGGGTAAAAAGACAGACCGAGATAAGATGCAATTTTTGACAAGACGAAGGACAGGAAACGAAAGGAAATAATAAGTCAAAGACTCAGAGACAGAATATAACATTTATCCTCATATACCTGTAGTTTACCTGTAGTGGGTTTCAAGCGTTATCCCACATCCCAAGCGGAAGTCTGGGATCTGATCCCCTTAGGTTTCAGAGTTAGGTTGAGGTAAAGAAAGGTATATATGAAGAGTAATCCCTATGCCATTATGCCTACATAGCATTTGAATAGGATATGACGACAAGGTGCTGGGATACGAGGAAAAGGAGCTGGGATATGAGAACAAGGTGCTAGGATATGTGGACAAAGAGCTGGGATATGAGGACAAGGAATTGGGATATGAGGATAAGGAACTGGGATATGAGGAAAAGGAGCTAAGATATGAGAACAAGGTGTTAGGATATGTGGACAAAGAGCTGGGATATGAGGACATGGTGTTGGGATATGAGGACAACGTACTGGGAAATGAGGACAAAGAGCTGGGATATGAGGACATGGTGTTGAGATATGAAGACAAGGTGCTGGGATATGAGGACGAGGTACTAGGATATGTGGACAAGGAGTTGGGATATGACGACGAGGTACTGAGATATGAGAACAAGGAGGTGGGATAGAGGACAAGGAGCTGGGATATGAGGACAAGGATCTGGGATATGAGAACAATTAGCTGGGATATGAGGGCAAGGAGCTGGGATATAAGAACAAGGCGCTAGGATATGAGGACAAGGAGCTGGGATATGAGGACAAGGAATTGGGATATGAGGACAAGGTGCTGGGATATGAAGACAAAGACCTGGGATATGAGGACAAGGATCTGGGATATGAGAACAAGGAGATGGGATATGAGGACAAGGAGGTGGGATATGAGGCCAAGGAGCTGGGATATGAGGACAAGGTGCTGGGATATGAAGACAAAGACCTGGGATATTAGGACAGAACCATATTACCTCCAGACCTTAACCAATACCTCCAGACCTTAACCAATACCTCCAGACCTTAACCAATACCTCCAGACCTTAACCAATACCTCCAGACCTTAACCAATACCTCCAGACCTTAACCAATACCTCCAGACCTTAACTAATACCTCCAGACCTTAACTAATACCTCCAGACCTTAACCAATACCTCCAGACCTTAACCAATACCTCCAGACCTTAACTAATACCTCCAGACCTTAACTAATACCTCCAGACCTTAACCAATACTTCCAGACCTTAACTAATACCTCCAGACCTTAACCAATACCTCCAGACCTTAACCAATACCTCCAGACCTTAACTAATACCTCCAGACCTTAACCAATACCTCCAGACCTTAACTAATACCTCCAGACCTTAACCAATACCTCCAGACCTTAACTAATACCTCCAGACCTTAACTAATACCTCCAGACCTTAACCAATACCTCCAGACCTTAACCAATACCTCCAGACCTTAACTAATACCTCCAGACCTTAACCAATACCTTCAGACCTTAACCAATACCTCCAGACCTTAACCAATACCTCCAGACCTTAACCAATACCTCCAGACCTTAACTAATACCTCCAGACCTTAACCAATACCTCCAGACCTTAACCAATAACTCCAGACCTTTACCAATACCTCCAGACCTTAACCAATACCTCCAGACCTTAACTAATACCTCCAGACCTTAACCAATACCTACAGACCTTAACCAATACCTCCAGACCTTAACCAATACCTCCAGACCTTAACTAATACCTCCAGACCTTAACCAATACCTTCAGACCTTAACCAATACCTCCAGACCTTAACCAATACCTCCAGACCTTAACCAATACCTCCAGACCTTAACTAATACCTTCAGACCTTAACCAATACTTCCAGACCTTAACCAATACTTCCAGACCTTAACCAATACCTCCAGACCTTAACCATCGCCCCTTTCATGAGTGGCTCGTGATTTTTCTTCATTAACTTTAGCAGAGCTGCGATTTAAATATATATGTATATGTATATGTATATATATATATATATATATAGATATATATATATATATATATATATATATATATATATATATATGTATATATATATATATATATATATATATATATATATATATATATATATATATATATATATATATATATATATATATATATATATATATATATAAATTGTTGTCAGAAAATATTGGGTAAGTTGGTCAATGTGCTCAAGATCAAAGGCGTTTCATCAAGCTGTAATGAGATGGAAAAAGTTTTCTTAGCTTTTGTGAAGAATGTTAAGTGTTCGAGGAAGTTGTTCTTAGAAAGTGTTTGAAAGAATTTATATATTTTTTTATTTTAGTGTTTAAGTTGATTTCGTTTTAGTGTTTTTTTTTTAAGTGGTTAAGTAGAGATTTTTTCAGTCATTTTGAAAGTGTTCCTGATGTTTTGTTTGTTAAAAGAGCGTGTTTTGTGTGTGTGTGTGTGTGTACTCACCTATACTCACCTAATTGTGCTTGCGGGGGTTGAGCTTTGGCTCTTTGGTCCCGCCTCTCAACTGTCAATCAACTGGTGTACAGATTCCTGAGCCTACTGGGCTCTAGTATGTGTGTGTGTGTGTGTGTGTGTGTGTGTGTGTGTGTGTGTGTGTGTGTGTGTGTGTGTGTGTGTGTGTGTGTGTGTGTGTGTGTGTGTGTGTGTGTGTGTGTGTGAACTCATAATTATATAATAATCATTGAGTTACGTAGAGAAAATGTTAGAGAAATATTTGGAACGATTTTCAAAATCTTCTGGAAAAATTTGGATGCTCTTCGAGCTCATCGTCTGATAAATTATACAGTATTGAAGTTATTGTTGAAGACGATAAGGTATGTTGAATTAAATACAACTGGATAATATGCGGTGTTGATATATATATATATATATATATATATATATATATATATATATATATATATAATATATATATATATATATATATATATATATATATATATATATATATATATATATATATATATATATAGTAGTAGGCATCCTTCAGTCTCGGGAGACTATGGAGTTGCGCCCTAGTTGTCAATCCTGGTGCAGCGTCTGGTGTGACTGATGAGGCCAATCCGAGAGTGGCAGTCCATCCCACACCGAGCACAAACGAAGTCCGATTCTGGTCTGTCTTCCTGGTTACCGGCTTTCCTTCTCTGTCTCTTTGCCTCCGATTCCTTGGCAAGTGACTCCTCGAACTTGGAGAGACCTCGTTGAACAGACTGCCTCCAGGCTGAACGGTCTGTAGCCAGTGTCTCCCATATAGCGAGACCGACGTCCATGGCTTTCAGGTCCCTTTTGCATACGTCTTTGTACCGTAGCTGGGGCTTGCCTACTGGACGCTTTCCCTGCCTCAGCTCTCCATACAGGAGATCCTTGGGGATCCTGCCGTCGCCCATTCGCACAACGTGCCCGAGCCAGCGAATTTGTCTCTGTTTCAGCATTGTGTACATGCTGGTGATTCTTGCTCTCCCCAAGACGTTGTTGTTTGTCACCTTGTCCTGCCAGGTGATGTCCAAGATGTGTCGAAGGCAGCGCATGTGGTAGGCATTCAGCCGTCTTTCCTGACGGGCGCGGAGTGTCCAAGACTCACTGCCATAAAGGAGAGTGCTCAAGACACAGGATCTGTAAACCTGAATCTTAGTATACTCAGTCAGCCTATTGTTGGCCCACACTCTCTTTGTCAGTTTGGACATGGTAGTAGATGCCTTACCGATGCGTTTGTTTAGCTCCGTATCAAGAGAGAGGGAGTCAGAGATTGTGGAGCCCAGGTACACGAAGTCGTGAACAACTTCCAGTTTGGAATCAGAGATGCCGATGTCAGGTGGGGAGTCCACTCCTTGTCCCATGACTTGTGTTTTCTTCAGACTGATGGTGAGTCCGAAAGCCTGAGAGGCCTCGCTGAAGCGGGTTATGAGCCGTTGGAGGTCTTCAGCTGAGTGGGCATATATATATATATATATATATATATATATATATATATATATATATATATATATATATATATATATATATATATATATATATATCTGTCTCTTGTTGATATTAAAAATGAACGTCATATTTATTCCTTGTAGTTGAGAACTCTGAATCTCTCAACGATACTCTAATAGTTTTTGTGTTCTAAACTTTAATACAAAAAACATAAAAATCAAAGAAACTGCATTAGGCCTACTGGCCTATACGAGGCAACTCCAATTTATATCCACCCAAGACCACGTGTAATATATTCATATATGTGTCTAGCCTACGTTCGAAACAATCCAGGGATCCCGCATCTATTATGTTACGGGGTAATTGGTTCCACGTATCAGCACTCATGCATCCAAACCAGTATTTACCCAGGTGTTTTCATGTGCCGGGACTTTTCTAATATGCATAATTTACGCATTTAATGTGTCCTTTATAACTTCATGTGTCTCCTTCATGTGTCTCCTGTGTCTCCTTCATGTGTCTCCTGTGTCTCCTTCATGTGTCTCATGTGTCTCCTTCATGTGTCTCATGTGTCTCCTTCATGTATCTTCTTCATGTGTCTCCTGTGTCTCCTTCATGTGTCTCCTTCATGTGTCTCCTTCATGTGTCTCCTTCATGTGTCTCATGTGTCTCCTTCATGTGTCTCATGTGTCTCCTTCATGTGTCTCATGTGTCTCCTTCATGTGTCTCATGTGTCTCATGTGTCTCCTTCATGTGTCTCATGTGTCTCCTTCATGTGTCTCATGTGTCTCCTTCATGTGTCTCATGTGTCTCCTTCATGTGTCTCATGTGTCTCCTTCATGTGTCTCATGTGTCTCCTTCATGTGTCTCATGTGTCTCCTTCATGTGTCTCATGTGTCTCATGTGTCTCCTTCATGTGTCTCATGTGTCTCCTTCATGTGTCTCATGTGTCTCATGTGTCTCCTTCATGTGTCTCATGTGTCTCCTTCATGTGTCTCCTGTGTCTCCTTCATGTGTCTCATGTGTCTCCTTCATGTGTCTCATGTGTCTCCTTCATGTGTCTCATGTGTCTCCTTCATGTGTCTCATGTGTCTCCTTCATGTGTCTCATGTGTCTCCTTCATGTGTCTCATGTGTCTCCTTCATGTGTCTCATGTGTCTCCTTCATGTGTCTCATGTGTCTCCTTCATGTGTCTCATGTGTCTTCTTCATGCGTCTCATGTGTCTCCTTCATGTGTCTCATGTGTCTCCTTCATGTGTCTCATGTGTCTCCTTCATGTGTCTCATGTGTCTCATGTGTCTCCTTCATGTGTCTCATGTGTCTCCTTCATGTGTCTCATGTGTCTCCTTCATGTGTCTCATGTGTCTCCTTCATGTGTCTCATGTGTCTCCTTCATGTGTCTCATGTGTCTCCTTCATGTGTCTCCTTCATGTGTCTCATGTGTCTCCTTCATGTGTCTCATGTGTCTCCTTCATGTGTCTCATGTGTCTCCTTCATGTGTCTCATGTGTCTCCTTCATGTGTCTCATGTGTCTCCTTCATGTGTCTCCTTCATGTGTCTCATGTGTCTCATGTGTCTCCTTCATGTGTCTCATGTGTCTCCTTCATGTGTCTCATGTGTCTCATGTGTCTCCTTCATGTGTCTCATGTGTCTCCTTCATGTGTCTCATGTGTCTCCTTCATGTGTCTCATGTGTCTCCTTCATGTGTCTCCTTCATGTGTCTCATGTGTCTCCTTCATGTGTCTCATGTGTCTCCTTCATGTGTCTCATGTGTCTTCTTCATGCGTCTCATGTGTCTCCTTCATGTGTCTCATGTGTCTCCTTCATGTGTCTCATGTGTCTCCTTCATGTGTCTCATGTGTCTCATGTGTCTCATGTGTCTCATGTGTCTCCTTCATGTGTCTCATGTGTCTCCTTCATGTGTCTCATGTGTCTCCTTCATGTGTCTCATGTGTCTCCTGTGTCTCCTTCATGTGTCTCATGTGTCTCCTTCATGTGTCTCATGTGTCTCCTTCATGTGTCTCATGTGTCTCCTTCATGTGTCTCCTGTGTCTCCTTCATGTGTCTCATGTGTCTCATGTGTCTCCTTCATGTGTCTCCTGTGTCTCCTTCATGTGTCTCCTTCATGTGTCTCCTTCATGTGTCTCATGTGTCTCCTTCCTCTTCGTGTTACTGGTGCAGGTAAGCCAGTGTGTGGTTGTCTCCTCCTCACAAGGAAGACTTCTACCTCCTGGGATTAACACTGTTATCAAATGAGGTGATCCGTAGGAGCTGTGGTGCAGATTCGAACCTGCGTTCTGGGTATTCTCCAAGCACTTCATTGTTTCCCCCCAGCACGTATCTTGCAGGCCACCAAGGCCACTAAGGCCACCAAGGCCACCAAGGCCACCAAGGCCACCAAGGCCACTAAGGCCACTAAGGCCACTAAGGCCACTAAGGTCACCAAGGCCACTAAGGTCACCAAGGCCACTAAGGCCACTAAGGCCACCAAGGCCACCAAGGCCACTAAGGTCACCAAGGCCACTAAGGCCACCAAGGCCACTAAGGCCACCAAGGCCACTAAGGCCACTAAGGTCACCAAGGCCACTAAGGCCACTAAGGTCACCAAGGCCACTAAGGCCACTAAGGCCACTAAGGCCACCAAGGCCACCAAGGCCACCAAGGCCACCAAGGCCACTAAGGCCACCAAGGCCACTAAGGCCACTAAGGCCACTAAGGCCACGAAGGTCACCAAGGCCACTAAGGCCACTAAGACCACTAAGGTCACTAAGGCTACCAAGGCCACTAAGGCCACTAAGGCCACTAAGACCACTAAGGCCACTAAGACCACTAAGGCCACTAAGGCCACCAAGGCCACCAAGGCCACTAAGGCCACCAAGGCCACCAAGGCCACTAAGGCCACCAAGGCCACTAAGGCCACCAAGGCCACTAAGGCCACTAAGGCCACTAAGACCACTAAGGCCACTAAGGCCACTAAGACCACTAAGACCACTAAGGCCACCAAGGCCACCAAGGCCACTAAGGCCACCAAGGCCACCAAGGCCACTAAGGCCACCAAGGCCACCAAGGCCACCAAGGCCACTAAGGCCACCAAGGCCACCAAGGCCACTAAGGCCACCAAGGCCACTAAGGCCACCAAGGCCACCAAGGCCACCAAGGCCACTAAGGCCACCAAGGCCACTAAGACCACTAAGACCACTAAGGCCACCAAGGCCACTAAGGCCACTAAGGCCACCAAGGCCACCAAGGCCACCAAGGCCACTAAGGCCACTAAGGCCACTAAGGCCACCAAGGCCACCAAGGCCACTAAGGCCACTAAGGCCACCAAGGCCACCAAGGCCACCAAGGCCACTAAGGCCACCAAGGCCACCAAGGCCACCAAGGCTACCAAGGCCACCAAGGCCACTAAGGCCACTAAGGCCACCAAGGCCACCAAGGCCACCAAGGCTACCAAGGCCACCAAGGCCACTAAGGCCACTAAGGCCACTAAGGCCACCAAGGCCACTAAGGCCACCAAGGCCACTAAGGCCACTAAGGCCACTAAGGCCACCAAGGTCACTAAGGCCACCAAGACCACTAAGGCAACCAAGGCCACCAAGGCCACCAAGGCCACTAAGGCCACCAAGGCCACCAAGGCCACCAAGGCCACCAAGGCCACTAAGGCCACCAAGGCCACTAAGGCCACCAAGGCCACTAAGGCCACCAAGGCCACTAAGGCCACTAAGGCCACTAAGACCACTAAGGCCACTAAGGCCACTAAGACCACTAAGACCACTAAGGCCACCAAGGCCACCAAGGCCACTAAGGCCACCAAGGCCACCAAGGCCACTAAGGCCACCAAGGCCACCAAGGCCACCAAGGCCACTAAGGCCACCAAGGCCACCAAGGCCACTAAGGCCACCAAGGCCACTAAGGCCACCAAGGCCACCAAGGCCACTAAGGCCACCAAGGCCACTAAGACCACTAAGGCCACTAAGACCACTAAGGCCACCAAGGCCACTAAGGCCACTAAGGCCACCAAGGCCACCAAGGCCACCAAGGCCACTAAGACCACTAAGGCCACTAAGGCCACTAAGGCCACCAAGGCCACCAAGGCCACTAAGGCCACTAAGGCCACCAAGGCCACCAAGGCCACCAAGGCCACTAAGGCCACCAAGGCCACCAAGGCCACCAAGGCTACCAAGGCCACCAAGGCCACTAAGGCCACTAAGGCCACCAAGGCCACCAAGGCCACCAAGGCTACCAAGGCCACCAAGGCCACTAAGGCCACTAAGGCCACTAAGGCCACCAAGGCCACTAAGGCCACCAAGGCCACTAAGGCCACTAAGGCCACTAAGGCCACCAAGGTCACTAAGGCCACCAAGACCACTAAGGCAACCAAGGCCACCAAGGCCACCAAGGCCACTAAGGCCACCAAGGCCACCAAGGCCACCAAGGCCACCAAGGCCACTAAGGCCACCAAGGCCACCAAGGCCACCAAGGCCACTAAGACCACTAAGGCCACCAAGGCCACCAAGGCCACCAAGGCCACTAAGACCACTAAGACCACTAAGACCACTAAGGCCACCAAGGCCACCAAGGCCACCAAGGCCACTAAGACCACTAAGGCCACCAAGGCCACTAAGGCCACCAAGGCCACCAAGGCCACTAAGACCACTAAGACCACTAAGACCACTAAGACCACTAAGGTCATGGTCGAATAGTTCCCCCCCCCCCCACAAGTCCCAGTCTTCATCCAAGGTCGAACTACTGACCTGATTCATGCCCAGGATGCCACCCCCCCCTACCCCTCCCCCCTACACACCCCCCCCCCCCCACACACACACCAGCCGTCTACCTCCCTGGTACCTATCCTTACCGCCAGGTGGATGGAAAACGTACCCAACCGTGTCTGTTCCAGGGATCGAATCCTCAGCGGCGAGTGCAGAACGTGATCGCTATAAGCTACCTGATGAACATTTTGAACATGTTGGTCACAAGAGCTTGAGTGACTTGAGGGAGCTGGTCGGCCGAGCGGCCAGCACGCTGGGCTTGTGATCCTGTGGTCCTGGGGTCGATCCCAGGCGCCGGCGAGAAACAATGGGCAGAGTTTCTTTCACCCTATGCCCCTGTTACCTAGCAGTAAAATAGGTACCTGGGTGTTAGTCAGCTGTCACGGGCTGCTTCCTGGGGGTGGAGGCCTGGTCGAGGACCGGGCCGCGGGGACACTAAAAGCCCCGAAATCATCTCAAGATAACCTACCTCAAGGTAACCTACTTGACCCGTCACTGAACCTCAGCTCTATAATCATAACAGGATCAGCTGTTTTGTAAACAGCTGATCCTTGTTTACATAACAGTCCACAAAAGCGATTGTCCCGCTGAACGAAAGTCGTGGGCGTCGTTCCGTAACCTTACAAGATCGTTCAGTAACTGGAACCAATTATGCTAATTACCATTGGGGGTCCAGTAGCGCAGTGGTGAGCGCTTTTAAATCACAACTGAACGATCCTGGGATAATTTTTGCCGCAGAGGACCGAGACGTTTGGGGCAACGTTTCATTGAACTCCATCCTCACCATGTAGCATAACTGATACCAGTGAGTAAGCCAACTGTTGTGGTTTGGATCCTGCATAAGGGCAGTCGTTGGCCTAATGGCGATATTGATAAGTAAAAACTACTTTTTTAGTCTCCAGACAATGTCAATTTCTTCTTTTTGACGCAAGTAAGCCATGAGGGAGCAGTATGAGGGACCAGTATGAGGGACCAGTATGAGCGACCAGTATGAGGGACCAGTATGAGGGACCGGTATGAGAGACCAGTATGAGGGACTAGTATGAGGGACCAGTATGAGGTACCAGTATGAGGGACCAGTATGAGGAACTGGTATGAGGAACTGGTATGAGGGACCAGTATGAGGCACCAATATGAGGGACCAGTATGAGGGACCGGTATGACGGACCAGTATGAGGCACCAGTATGAGGCACGAGTATGAGGGACAAGTATGAGGGACCAATATGAGGGACCAATATGAGGGACCAGTATGAGCTACCAGTATGAGGGACCAGTATGAGCGACCAGTATGAGGGACCAGTATGAGGGACCAGTATGAAGCACCAGTATGAGGGACCAGTATGAGGGACCAGTATGAGGCACCAGTATGAGGGACCAGTATGAGGGACCAGTATGAGGGACCAGTATGTGGTACCAATATGAGGGACCAGTATGAGGGACCAGTATGAGGCACCAGTATGAGGTACCAGTATGAGGCACCAGTATAAGGGACCAGTATGAGGGACCAGTATGAGGCACCAGTATGAGGGACCAGTATGAGGGGCCAGTATGAGGCACCAGTATGAGGGACCAGTATGAGGCACCAGTATGAGGGACCAGTATGAGGGACCAGTATGAGGTACCAGTATGAGGCACCAGTATAAGGGACCAGTATGAGGGACCAGTATGAGGCACCAGTATGAGGGACCAGTATGAGGGACCAGTATGGGGTACCAGTATGAGGCACCAGTATAAGGGATCAGTATGAGGGACCAGTATGAGGGACCAGTATGAGGGACCAGTATGAGGCACCAGTATGAGGCACCAGTATGAGGGACCAGTATGAGGGACCAGTATGAGGGACCAGTATGAGGGACCAGTATGAGGGACCAGTATGAGCTACCAGTATGAGGGACCAGTATGAGCGACCAGTATGAGGGACCAGTATGAGGGACCAGTATGAAGCACCAGTATGAGGGACCAGTATGAGGGACCAGTATGAGGCACCAGTATGAGGGACCAGTATGAGGGACCAGTATGAGGGACCAGTATGTGGTACCAATATGAGGGACCAGTATGAGGGACCAGTATGAGGCACCAGTATGAGGTACCAGTATGAGGCACCAGTATAAGGGACCAGTATGGGGTACCAGTATGAGGCACCAGTATAAGGGACCAGTATGAGGGACCAGTATGAGGGACCAGTATGAGGGACCAGTATGAGGGACCAGTATGAGGGACCAGTATGAGGGACCAGTATGAGCTACCAGTATGAGGCACCAGTATGAGGGACCAGTATGAGCTACCAGTATGAGGGACCAGTATGAGGGACCAGTATGAGGGACCAGTATGAGCTACCAGTATGAGGCACCAGTATGAGGCACCAGTATGAGGGACCAGTATGAGGTACGAGTATGTGGCACCTCTCGAGACACCACCACACTTATACAACAATTACAGTAATTATATTTCATATTTCCGTATTTTTCCCGTAATTGGAAATTCACAAAACATTTCAACAAATAATTAACGGTTACAAATGTTTTTTTTATAAATTACTCCGATTGCTGAAATTAAACAACAGGAGAACAATTTAATAATTATTAGAAATGAAAATAATTGGCACTTCTAATATCTGAGCTAATTACTCAATGATCGTTGCACTGTGCAATATAAGGAACAGTTTCTTGCAAGTTATTAAATCATCTTTGCATCAAATCTATTTTTGAGTAATTTCAGAGATAGAGAGAGAGAGAGAGAGAGAGAGAGAGAGAGAGAGAGAGAGAGAGAGAGAGAGAGAGAGAGAGAGAGAGAGAGAGAGAGAGAGAGATAGAGAGAGAGAGAGAGAGAGAGAGAGAGAGAGAGAGAGAGAGAGAGAGAGAGAGAGAGAGAGAGAGAGAGAGAGAGAGAGAGAGAGAGAGAGAGAGAGAGAGAGAGAGAGAGAGAGAGAGAGAGAGAGAGAGAGAGAGAGAGAGAGTTACATATAAGACATTACAAACAACGATTACTAGTTACTGAATGCATAGCTCCATAATTACTGTAATCAAGGAATTGAGAACAAAGAAGTAGAGAACAAATGGGAACAAGTGAACGAAAGGGACTGATAGGAAAAGAGAATGATGGGACTGATATAACAGGAGATGCAAGACACAGATGAATATCAGTGAACAAACGGAGACTTGTAAACAAGAGAACAAAGGAACGTGTAAACAAGAGAACAAAGGAACGTGTAAGCAAGAGAACAAAGTACCAGAATGTATATGTTCATGGAGAACAAGCATGAACGAAGGTCAGAAATAGATCTTTCTAGAGACATTGATTCCCAGAATGAATGGTTCCCAGCTTCCATGGGCGACCCAAGCAGTTTTTTTTTCTACCACAGACGTGGCCACACATTTACAATGCTAACCAGCATATATACATTTTCTTCTGTCCTCCATGGACAGGGTTAGAGATGTGTTAAACATATAGTTCAAGGGTTTATTGAACACTCAACCACAGAAGGTGATTCGGTGCTTTTAAAATGCTAAGCTAACCTACATACGTAAATACATAGATACACAGATTTACGTATGCCCTACATAAAGTGTTCGATGTGTCTTTTACATAGTGTCATTAATGTGCATTTACAAAGGTGAAATGTAATTCTGATCATCTTTCATATATACTTTATACACATACATATACATATACACATATACGTACATATACATATATACATACATGTATACATACATATATACACACACATGCATTCACATACATTTGTCTCTTTTACTCTGACTGGGTGAGATAGCTGATAGAGAAACTAGTGTGCAATTAAGCACTTAATCACTGAAGGTGATGAAGGTGCTTTTACAAGCTCAGGTTATATAGTTATATCACATACATACATTATATAATTGATATATTACATGGTCAATCTAGGGTACAAGTCCAATATATCATCAAGTGTTCCAGTACTCATATAGTAATTACACAGTTCAGCATTCCTTAGCCCAGGAGGGCGAAAGTCAGGGGTCCAAGCAGTATGGGGGAGGCACTAAGAGGCAGGATGGGTGGCAGGATGAGGCAAGAGGCAGGATAGGGAGGGCGGCAGGAGGAGGCAAGAGGCAGGAGGGGGGAAGGGGAGTGATTAATTATGTAGTTTTAAGAATAAATCATTTATTTACAGTAAGATATTGCTTCGTTACTAAGGCACCAAGTCAGCTCTCTCTCTCTCCTATGTTATTCTTTCCATCTCTACCCGGAACGAATAACCTATTTATTTTCCAATTTCTATTCCTATTTTCGGAGAAAATGGCAGAGAAGGTCACGTCCACTAAGAAATGTCGACGGTATGAAGTGGAATAACTGAAATATGGATTTATTCCATCACTAAGCAACCCACCAATGTGCCTAATTTGGGGGATTTTTTTGGGGGGGGTTTCCCCCCTTACGAGGTCCTGAAGTCTTCGTGATTGGCAGATTATTAGAAAACGGGATACTCTGCCAGAGGAGAATTGATCCTTTTGCTAAGTTCAATCACATAAATATGCAATTGCAGGGAAATCTTAAGGCTTAAGGCTTAAGTCTTTAACATCTACGTATATTTCCAATTTGAGACTTTCCAAGGACAATTTTGTTAGCTCATCAGAACCAGAAAATAAAAGCTTTAAAAGTTTTACACAACGGCAACTTCCCTGTTTATTGTAACTATTTTGATAAGACTCAAAACCATGTTGATTCCAACATAACATGTTGATAGCAACATAACCATGCTGCATAAGAATCTGAGAGACTGATGAGACTGACTGATGACTGACTGACTGACTGACTGACTGACTGACTGATGAGACTGATCTGAGAATCTGAGAGACTGACCACCATTTTTTAATATTATAAAATTGAGTCGTGAGTCTATTTCCAGTTTCTGTAGGACCAAGAGTGGAGGAGAAATTGCAGCAAAAATGATACTGAACGGAAGTTAAATCTTATAAAATCATACCCAAGAATTTGGGTTACAGAGGGACATTTCCGTCTGCTATTCTTTATTACGACCAGTAGTTCGAGAGCTCTGACGCTTGTATTACCAACATGGTCCTTGATGGAGTGAACGTTTCTGCGAAGTCGTTCAACTTCTCACGAGGCAAAAAAATAAAACAAAACAGTCGACTTCAGATTTCTGAACGCGGTGATTTAAGACTTCAACAAAGCAGCATTAAACTTGACATTGCACAACTGACGTAGAGTCATCAACCTCATCCGTTGCAAGGCTGACGAGAAGGGGACTTAAGTCTGGAGTAACCCTCGATTAACAAACTTAGTTTTACTTTTTAAATAACTTTCCAACTTTGCCAAGCTGATGTATCGGACTTTGAATGAACGTTCAAGAATGTTAATGTTATTCATTTTGTTTAATATATTCTGCAGTGGGTCACACACAATGTAAATAATGAATTTAATTCCTGGTAGAGGAACTAGCGACACCTTTGGAGCCGCTGTTAGAATACCGGTCTGTTAAACCCGGGGTTTCGGGTTCGATTCCCGGTACAGTTAGATTTATTAGACTCTGGACTAGTTTTCGACTGGGCAGAATTGACCACTCTACTTTGTGGTTTAAAAAATGAATTATGATAAGCGTTTAAAGACTCAAAATGGAGCGGGGGGGGGAGGGGCACTGTATATGAGATTATAAATCCAAGAAAGTCTTATGAACCATTGTTCGAGATAGTGGAAACGTGTCTAGGCGAGTACCCCCTAATCTACGTTTATATTATCAAAACCACAGATAAAGGTAGACGGTCCTAACTATGTAAACCCTTGAATTAAAAAAAACGTACATCATCTTTTTTATTGCTGAAATTTACTTCACTTAATTGTACATTTAATACAATGTTCGATCCATATCAACGACCCTGACCAAACATACCATTGACTTCTCAGGAAATTAACATTCCTGGCAAATATCGCTTGGCTCCTCTCGTTTCCTGGAGCTGCGGGCCAAACGTCCTCATTATCGCCTTAATCAAAGGGTAAACTAAATAATTCTGTGATGGCGTGGAGATCTGTCGCATCCTGGCAGACTCGAGATGAGATGATGTTGACTTTGTTTCATATTGCTCTTATTCAGTTCGGTTCTTATGAGAGAATATAAATTATATTGCGAAATGTTAATACAAATAGTGTTACTACTTATAATAACATCATTATTAATGATGATAATAGTAATAATATTATTAAATATAGCAATAAAGCAAGTATTTAAACAAAGCACGTACGTGAGTCAAACCACGATTCATTATACGTATGCGAATCACACGAATTGTTGACATTCATTACGAATGTCCACAAAAACACTAATGAACCTCAACAAATAAATATAAATTGTTTGGTGATTTTCGACTCACAACGAGCTTCAGCCTCGACTTATAGACGACACAGCATCGACACATGACACATGATCGACACATGAGAGACCTCGACAAGGCCTCTCAGCCTTGATATAGCATATCAAAGTCTCTCATCCTGTGCTCCATTATTATATTGGGGGAATATTACTCAGTGTGTATTGAAACACTGCGATATTGACTGCCGGTGAACCAATAGCGAGGATGTCTCACACTGGAAAGATTAATTAGTTTCCGAAGAAACAGAATAATTTAGGACACCAAGAAATATTTATGTAGATTTATATATGTATTTTGATGTAATATATATATATACACAACCAGTGATACACCGGGAATTGTTATCGTATAAAAAGTCTCCTATAATCTTCCACCAATAACTCAAAGCCCAAATGAGAGCCACGTTGTATAATTTGCCATGGAAGTATACCTGTTTCTGAAATATAATTTATTCGAACCCAAAAATTAAAAATATCTAATGTACATTTCTTGTACCATTCTAACCCTTGGAAATGAAGAAGAGAAATATAAAAGGTGGAGATACATCGCAAATATATTCCTACGGCACGACATTTTCTTCGCTTCAGCTTCTCCAGCAATTAAATATATCTTAAAAATGGGTCCCCCCCTGACACTTTTTAGTTAGAAAATGGTATGGAATTTAACAAAATAAATGAGGCTGCCTTGGGTAGTGATGAGAGGTATTTGCCTCGTTCACTCTTACTCTCTCTTGCTCTCTCTCTTACTCTCTCTCTTACTCTCTCGTACTCTTTCTTACCCCTCTCTTACTCTCTCTTACTCTCTCTTGCTCTCTCTCTTGCTCTCTCTCTCTCTCTTGCTTTCTCTTACTCTCTCTTGCTCTCTCTTGTACTCTCTTTTACTCTCTCTTGCTCTCTCTTGCTCTCTCTTGCTCTCTCTTCCTCTCTCTCATGCACTCTCTTGCTCTCTCTTGCTCTCTCTTACTCTCTCCTGCTCTCTCTTACTCTCTCTTGCTCTTACTCTCTCTTACTCTCTCTTACTCTCTCTTGCACTCTCTTGCTCTCGTACTCTTTCTTACTCCCTCTTACTCTCTCATACTCTCTCCTACTCTCTCTTGCTCTCTCTCTTTTGATCTTTCTCTCTCTTACTCTCTCTTACTCTCTCTTGCTCTCTCTTGCTCTCTCTTACTCTTTCTTGCTCTCTCTTCATCTTTCTCTCTCATACTTTCTTATTATCTTTTACCAACTCTTACTCTCTCTTACTCTCTCTTGCTCTCTCTTACTCTCTTTTTTACTCTCTTGTACTCTCTCTTACTCTCTCTTACTAGAGAGAGAGTAACAGAGAGAGAGAGAGAGAGAGAGAGAGAGAGAGAGAGAGAGAGAGAGAGAGAGAGAGAGAGAGAGAGAGAGAGAGAGAGAGAGAGAGAGAGAGAGAGAGAGAGAGAGAGAGAGAGAGAGAGAGAGAGAGAGAGAGAGAGAGAGACAGAGAGAGAGAGAGAGAAAGAGGGGGGGGGAAGTAAGAGAAGGGAACTATCAGGAGAAAGCGCCAAGCTATTACGACTATATAGCACACGGAAGGGATCAGGATAAGGGTTTGGAATAGGATGGGAATAGGATGGGAAGGGGGGGGGGGGAGGGGAAGGAATGTTGCCCAACCACTTGGAAGGTCGGGGATTGAACGCCGACCTGATACTGAACGGCAGATAAAGCCAAACCTAAAAACCTCTCACCTCATATTTCCCCCTCCCCCCCCTTGAAAGGAGCTCCTAATAAACGCAACGTTAATGCACTTAAGAAATAGGGTTAAGTAGCACAGTAGTCTACGTCCTCGGTTCACACTCGAAGTAACCGAGTTGGTTAGAAACAGCTGCATGGGCCTTTTTTTTCACTTCCAGGTGATGGCTCCAGTGTGTGTGTGTGTGTGTGTGCAGCAGTAAAATGTACCTGTGTGCAAGGTGACTGTTGTGGATAGCATCCTGCACGAGGTTAGAAGTAGCCCTAGTAAGGGGGGGTCGGGACCTCTATATACCTAAATATAGGTATCGTGTCCGCATTAACGGTAACTAAATAGGTCAAAACCAAACCCAGAAATTAATCAAAATTATAATGAGGAATTTCAGATTAAAATCCGGTTACCGGTAAGTGCTTATCCGATTTTTATTTACAGTAAATCGTAAATGTCGTTGTAGAAGTAATCCCTGGGTTTCTAATCTGCGCATGTTGACTCCGTTTTCTTCTCCATATATATGTGAAATGCGTTTTCTAATGTTGGTTCCTAAAACGCTTTCTGATGTTTAACGTTTTATGATGTTTAAACGTTTTCTGATGTTGGTTCCTAAAACGTCTTCTGATGTTTAACAATTTCTGATGTTTAAACATCTGAAACTGGAAAAAAAGTTCTGATATTTCACTCTTTGAATCTCCTCATAATTTTTACATCATCAGCAAACATTGTGGGAATCTAACAGGTAGGTGTCGTTGCTCTGAATTGTCTCTCACAACGGCTTGCTGTCTTTTGTCGCTTAGGTACTCCCCTTATTCGCTGGATCAGTTTCCACCCGACACTCCTGTTGAGTGAGTATGTGTGTGTGTGTGTGTGTGTGTGTGTGTGTGTGTGTGTGTGTGTGTGTGTGTGTGTGTGTGTGTGTGTGTGTGTGTGTGTGTACTCACCTAGTTGTGTTTGCGGGGGTTGAGCTCTGGCTCTTTGGTCCCGCCTCTCAACCGTCAATCAACAGGTGTACAGGTTCCTGAGCCTATCGGGCTCTATGATATCTACACTTGAAACTGTGTATGGAGTCAGCCTCCACCACATCACTTCCTAATGCATTCCATTTGTCAACCACTCTGACACTAAAAAAGTTCTTTCTAATATCTCTGTGGCTCATTTGGGCACTCAGTTTCCACCTGTGTCCCCTTGTTCGTGTTCCCCTTGTGTTAAATAGACTGTCTTTATCTACCCTATCAATTCCCTTCAGAATCTTGAATGTGGTGATCATGTCCCCCCTAACTCTTCTGTCTTCCAGCGAAGTGAGGTTTAATTCCCGTAGTCTCTCCTCGTAGCTCATACCTCTCAGCTCGGGTACTAGTCTGGTGGCAAACCTTTGAACCTTTTCCAGTTTAGTCTTATCCTTGACTAGATATGGACTCCATGCTGGGGCTGCATACTCCAGGATTGGCCTGACATATGTGGTATACAAAGTTCTGAATGATTCTTTACACAAGTTTCTGAATGCCGTTCGTATGCTGGCCAGCCTGGCATATGCCGCTGATGTTATCCGCTTGATATGTGCTGCAGGAGACAGGTCTGGCGTGATATCAACCCCCAAGTCTATTTCCTTCTCTGACTCCTGAAGAATTTCCTCTCCCAGATGATACCTTGTATCTGGCCTCCTGCTCCCTACACCTATCTTCATTACATTACATTTGGTTGGGTTAAACTCTAACAACCATTTGTTCGACCATTCCTTCAGCTTGTCTAGGTCTTCTTGAAGCCTCAAACAGTCCTCTTCTGTTTTAATCCTTCTCATAATTTTAGCATCGTCCGCAAACATTGAGAGAAATGAATCGATACCCTCCGGGAGATCATTTACATATATCAGAAACAAGATAGGACCGAGTACAGAGCCCTGTGGGACTCCACTGGTAACTTCACGCCAATCGGAGGTCTCACCCCTCACCGTAACTCTCTGCTTCCTATTGCTTAGATACTCCCTTATCCACTGGAGCAACTTACCAGCTACACCTGCCTGTCTCTCCAGCTTATGTA